>NC_061807.1:40169219-40473310 GCF_021462225.1 Girardinichthys multiradiatus
AAGTCTGGGGTGGTTTAACTTATTTTGATCATCGTTTTAATTGCGGACACTCTTCCCATGAATGACAAATGAAGAGTTCTCCACTGTGTGAGGTTGTGTTCTATTAATTAATTAAATTGGAGAGTAATTTAAATGCTCATTCAGACTATTAGAAATATTGATGCCTTGGTATCTGGTGTTTTTTAAACTGTGAAGGAATGGTAGGACAGAGATTAATATTGGAGGATATAGTAAGGGTCTATGATTTGTTCCAATTAATTATTTATTTTGTTAATTATTATGGTTACTTACTGATTTAGAGAGGGGTTTGCATTTTCCAGAAAGAACAACAAATCATCAGCATATAAACAAATGGTGAGGATCTATTAGCTGTTTGAATTCCATGAATATTTTTGTTTTTTTACAAATTGCAGCTGCCAGTGGTTGAATGAATAGGATTATTAGTTGACAAACAGCTTCCTGAAGACAAGAGAACACTCCAGATGTCTGAACATAAAATTGCAATTGTCATTACAACATCAATGTGTACAATATCACAATTACAAAGGACTACTTGGTTGTAATTACTTTTATTTCCATACCTGATATGCATTTTTGGTAGCTAAGATGCTAAAGCTTGGGGAAAGTGGTGTGGTCATTGTGATGATGGGAAAGAGAGAAGTGAGAAAAATATAAAGGAATTGTTATTAATATCTTCAGCACAATTTACAGATATAGAATTACAATAACAGGTTTTCCTAAATAACTACAGGCTTAAATTGAGCTAAATAGAGGGCAATGTAAAAAGAAAATCCATTAAAAGGTGCAAGAGTTTAGAGAGTGGGGGAAGGTTCACCTTCTAGCAAGGTGATACTAAAATACTAAATATACAGCCAGAGTATTCATGTATTACAATGTCCCAACATCCAGTCCTAAAACCAGCTAAGAATTTGCAAAACCAATACTTGAAAGTTAATGTTCAGAGATGCTCTAAATTCAGTCTGACCGATTTCTAATTATGTTGCAAACAATAATAGAATTGTGCACTACTTCTCAATCTGCCAAATAAAATAGCAATAAAATAGCCAAAAATAATTGGGAATTTGGTTATTGAAAGCAGTGTAATGTACATACAATTTACCCAGCTTTTAAAGACCTAAATGGTTTTTTGTCTAATAGAATTTCTAAGTAATAAACTACACACACACAAAAACGCACAAAAGCCTAGACCCACCCTTTCACCTTCAAGAGGCAATGCCAAGCAACACCCCAATCCCAACTAGCATGCATGCACTCGCCCTTTTTTGCTTTTCCAATAATGTATCCGGAACGCCCAATCACAGTTAATAAAGGAGGATAATGAACTCCTCTCATTATGTAGATGCTAATCATGTAACACAGGCTTGTAATTTGACACACTTGATTTATGGCGAGAGATGCCCCACCCGCACCACTGCGATCATTATGCACCAAGAACTTAAAATCCTTTCGAGTTAATAATCTGAGCCTTCCACAGCTTGAAACATGTCAAACTGGTGTATGCATAATGAGCTGCTGAGGCGATGTATAGCACACTGAAATGATGCAATATGCAAGCTGAGAAAACAAGATCACAATTAGAGCTGTCAATCTGCATGTAAGAAGCGACAATAACAGGGCTTCAACGGGTACACACTCTCACACATACATACACACACACACACAAATACAGTTGTTATTTTAGAATTAAGCAAATCTCTATTTCCATGCTTAAGTTCCTCTTGCAGTTAAGGAGCATAACGTCAGGTACAGGAGGTTTACCCCGACTTATTTTGAAGGTAAAACCAAGTTCACAGAGAAGCCCTATTTTCCAGGTATGCAATTGCTTGGCTGATAACTTCCATACATTCATATTTATGATAAATCAAGTCGCCCACACATTTCATATTATTTGCATACCAATAAGTGCAAAGGCAACAGCAGTCATAAACATGTTTTTATGCTTCAGGTCTTTTCCTGCATTGACAGAATTTCTCCCATACAACATAGCCATAATATAACATGCTGAGTATCAGATATCAATACAGGCAAAAAAATATCCTATTTTGGCTGTCAAACAGTCAAATGAAAATGTTGGCACAGCAATGTCATACTTTTACCGTCTTTCATGCACTGCTGCTTTATTGTTTTTAGCAGTGATTTTCTACTTTGGTTATAAATTCTGTAGCAGTGTATGAGAACAGTTTAAATAATGATTCTAGATAGCCTGGTTGTATAAATGCCCTAGCACTGACATTATAGTCAATAGGAAAAAATATAATATAATAATAATTGTACTGACAAAAATACACTGATGACAGTGATGAATGTAATAACCTTTAATAGCAATTATATTTAAACTCTAAGTAGGGAGATGATGAAGACGTTTATCATTTATAAAACATACAGTGATATCATGATTGGATTTTGGATTCAAAGCTGTGCTTTACAAAATAACTCCATTAAAAATAAGATATGTCTAATGCATGACTAATTGCAGTATTGATGGTAAATTATGGCGTTATCACAACTAAATTTGAATTTACATCTTATACTGTAAAAAAGCTGTGAAATGTTATTAATCATACATCAGCTTACATTATTTATGACAGCACGAAAACTGTTGGTGCTTTTTCCTGTTTATTCCCTTGAAATCTGAATACAATTTTAAACATGACCATTTACCCCTCCTTGAACCGTCACCTTAACGTGGTGGAGGAGTTTGAGTGCTCAAATGATCCTAGAGGCTATGTTGTCTGGGGCCTAAATGCCCCTGGTAGGGTCTCCCATGGCAAACAGGCTCTAGGTGATGAGTCAGACAAAGAATGGTTCAAGAACCCCTCATGAAGAACAAAATATCGAGGCACGTGACGTCGCCCGGTACGGCATAGCCGGGGTCCCACCCTGGAGCCAGGCCTGGGGTCGGGACTCGTCGGAGAACGCCTGGTGGCCGGGTTGCTCCTCGCGGGACCCGGCCGGGCCAAGCCCGAACGAGAGACGCGAGGCCATCCCCCAGTGGGGAAGGAGCCTGAGCTTGTGCGGGAGGTCGAGAGATATCGACTAGAAATAGTCGGGCTCGCCTCCACGCACCGCGTGGGCTCTGGAACCCATCTCCTTGAGAGGGGTTGGACTCTCTTCTACTCTGGAGTGGCCCACGGGGAGAGGCGGCGGGCTGGTGTGGGTTTGCTTGTTTCCCCCCAGCTCAGCCGTCTCGTGTTGGGGTTTACCCCAGTGGATGAGAGGGTCGTATCCCTGCGCCTTTGGGTTGGGGAGAGGTCTCTGACTATCATTTCAGCCTACGGGCCGAGTGGTAGTGAAGAGTACCCGGCCTTCTTGGCATCAAAGTCGGGGGTGCTGGATAGTGTCCCTCCCGGGGACTCCATTATTCTGCTGGGGGACTTCAACGGCCACGTGGGGAACGACAGTGACACCTGGAGAGGCGTGATTGGGAGGAATGGCCTCCCCGATCTGAATCCGAGTGGTGTTTTGTTATTGGACTTCTGTGCTAGTCACGGATTGTCCATAACGAACACCATGTTCAAACATAAGGGTGTCCATCAGTGCACTTGGCACCAGGACACCCTAGGCAGGAGGTCGATGATCGACTTTGTTGTCGTATCATTAGACCTTCGGCCGCATGTTTTGGACACTCGGGTGAAGAGAGGGGCTGAGCTGTCCACTGATCATCTCCTGGTGGTGAGTTGGATCCGCTGGAGGAGGAGAAAGCCAGACAGACTTGGCAGGCCCAAGCGCATAGTGAGGGTCTGCTGGGAACGCCTGGCGGAGCCCTCGGCCCTCGGCTGTATTCAACTCCCACCTCCCGGGGGATGTTGGAGACATAGAGTCCGAGTGGACCATGTTCTCCGCATCTATTGTCGATGCTGCTGCCCATAGCTGCGGCCGTAAGGTCTGCGGTGCCTGTCGTGGCGGCAATCCCAGAACCCGGTGGTGGACACCGGCAGTAAGGGATGCTGTTAAGCTGAAGAAGGAGTCCTATCGGCTGTGGTTGGCTTGTGGAACTCCTGAGGCGGCTGACGGGTACCGTGAGGCCAAGCGTGCTGCGGCCCGGGCTGTGGCAGAGGCAAAAACTCGGGCCTGGGAAGAGTTCGGTGAGGCCATGGAGAAGGACTACCGGTTGGCCTCGAAGCAATTCTGGCAAACCGTCCGGCGCCTCAGGAGGGGGAAGCAGTGCTTCGCCAACACTGTTTATAGTGGGGGCGGGAGACTGCTGACCTCGACTGAGGACATTATCGGGCGGTGGAAGGAGTACTTTGAGGATCTCCTCAATCCTGCCATCACGCATTCCGTGGTGGAAACAGAGGCTGGGGACTCGGGGTTGGACTCTTTCATCACCCAGGCTGAAGTCACCGAGATGGTTAAAAAGCTCCGCGGTGGCAAGGCTTCGGGGGTGGATGAGATCCGCCCTGAGTACCTCAAGTCTCTGGATGTTGTAGGGCTGTCATGGTTGACACGCCTCTTCAACATTGCGTGGCGGTCGGGGACAGTGCCTCTGGACTGGCAGACTGGGGTGGTGGTCCCCCTTTATAAGAAGGGGGACCGGAGGGTGTGTTCCAACTACAGGGGTATCACACTCCTCAGCCTCCCTGGTAAGGCCTACGCCAGGGTATTGGAGAGGAGAATCCGACCGATAGTCGAACCTCGGCTTCAGGAGGAGCAGTGTGGTTTTTGTCCCAGCCGTGGAACACTGGACCAGCTCTATGCCCTATACAGGGTGCTCGAGGGTTCATGGGAGTTTGCCCAACCGGTTCACATGTGTTTTGTGGACCTGGAGAAGCCATTCGACTGTGTCCCTCGTGATGCCCTGTGGGGGGTGCTCCTGGAGTATGGAATCGGGGGCCCTTTATTAGGGGTCATCCGGTCCCTGTACGAGCGGAGCAGGAGTTTGGTCCGCATTGCCGGCACTAAGTCGGACCTGTTCCCAGTGCATGTTGGACTCCGGCAGGGCTGCCCTTTGTCACCGGTCCTGTTCATAACTTTTATGGACAGGATTTCTAGACGCAGCCAAGGGCCGGAGGGGGTCTGGTTTGGGGACCAGTGGATTTCGTCTCTTCTTTTTGCGGATGACGTGGTCCTGCTGGCCCCCTCTAGCCAAGACCTACAGCACGCGCTGTGGTGGTTCACAGCCGAGTGTGAAGCGGCTGGGATGAGGCCATGGTACTCGACCGGAAAAGGGTGGCTTGTCCTCTTCAGGTTGGAGGGGAGTTCCTGCCTCAAGTGGAGGAGTTTAAGTATCTCGGGGTCTTGTTCACGAGTGAGGGAAGAATGGAGCGGGAGATCGACAGACGGATCGGTGCGGCTGCCACAGTAATGGAGGCGCTGTGCCGGTCCATTGTGGTGAAGAGAGAGCTGAGCCGAAAAGCAAAGCTCTCAATTTACTGGTCGGTCTACGTTCCTACCCTCACTTATGGCCATGAACTTTGGGTCATGACCGAAAGAACGAGATCACGGATACAAGCGGCTGAAATGAGCTTCCTCCGTAGGGTGGCCGGGCACTCCCTTAGAGATAGGGTGAGGAGCTCGGCCATCCGGGAGGGGCTCGGAGTAGAGCCGCTGCTCCTCCACATCGAGAGGAGCCAGTTGAGGTGACTCGGGCATCTATACCGGATGCCTCCTGGACGCCTTCCTCGGGAGGTGTTCCAGGCACGTCCCACCGGGAGGAGGCCCAGGGGACGGCCCAGGACACGCTGGAGGGACTATGTCTCTCGGCTGGCCTGGGAACGCCTTGGGCTCCCCCTGGAGGAACTGGAGGAGGTGTCTGGAGAGAGGGACGTCTGGGCGTCTCTGCTGAGTCTGCTGCCCCCGCGACCCGGTCCTGGATAAGCGGAAGACGACGAACGAACGAACGAACGAACGAACGAACATGACCATTTATTTCTTCACATAGCGTTCGTTTTTTTAAAAAGGCCATTTCTGCAAAATGTTTTCAGTGTGTAAAAATCATATGAAAATGCAATAATTTCCAAACATTTAAAGAAATAACGAGACTTACCAATACCTGGCATAGTACATTAAAAACTGAGCCCCCAAATGTTGACAGCCTAAAACAGCTGTCTCAGATACAAAAGACAGACATTGTAATTCAATTCAATTCAATTCAAAAATACTTTATTAATCCCAAAGGGAAATTAAATGTTGTTATAGCTCATATTCCATCATCATAATTCCATCACCAACTATCCTGAGGGATAGTCCAAGTTTCATTTCAACAGATGCAACATCATTTCCCACTTTTAAAGGAACACTGTCTCAATAGAAAAAAAAAAAAAGATAAGATTAAACTCCAATTTTTCTTTTGTAATCCACAGGACAGTTTAAAACAAAAATAATATTATTAAGAAAAATCACTATTCTAAATAGTGTGATTAAGAAGACTTTAATTAATATGTTAAAAAATATATTTTATATAATTACTTCATTAATTTTGTGGCAGTTATTTACATAAATATGAAATAAAAAAGTTGGAAATGAAGTTTGTTAAATAAAATAAACAGTGGAATAATAATTTTCTATTCAGCTACCAAGCAATAGCAGAGAAGAATCAGGGGATGAGTAGAGACAATGAATCATGATCACCGAGTCGGTAATGAGACTCAAGAGTTTTAAGCGATTTGTTCAAGACTAAGACATCACTATTACAGAGCCACAGAATATTTGAACATTTGAATGCGTAGGTGAGTGCTCATCTTCAACAATGGTCATGCTAAAAATACTTATGCTAACTGGTTTACTGAGACAAGGAAGTCTATTAAATACTGTTCAGCTTGGGTAAGTGTTTTATTGGCCTAATGTAACTTTATGAGCGGATAATGTGCAATTGTTAGCAAATGTGAAGAGCCATATATGTGCCAGTTTGAAGTTGTTGCTACATAATGAATTGGACCTGTTCATTTTTCAAAGAGAAAGTTGCTGGATAGGGGCTGGAAATATAAGTAACTCCTTTATTTAATACCATTGGGAAGGTAGGATTCTTTCTGTCGTTATTTTTCCATATAAACTTCAAGCTATTTAAAAGGCAAAATCAACAGTATTAACAGTGCCACGATTAGAAACTATTTATCTTGTTCATGATATTCTAAGTTTTCAAGCTGTACTTGTAGTGGTGGAATGCCTACAATGCATTTTTCAACAAGTTATACTGTAAAACTTCAGGAACTTCAGTAGCTTATATTGGCAGCCACTGTGATCACAAAAGCTAGATCTTCCGCATGTGATGTACTTGAAGACATTGGAATTATTATTGAGAGTGTGGGAGTCATCAAATGACTTAAAAGTATTTCCTTTGGCTCAACCTATGCACTGAACCTTAATTATCCCAGACAACTCAAGTATACCTTTGAGGATTTCGAAAAACCTTTCTTAGAACTGGATGTTTCAAAGCTGCTAAACAAAGTCCAAACCCTCAAGAGCAAACTTTTGGCTTGAAACAAAACTGGTCGCACTGCACACTACATTTAGGTGGACCTATATTGTCAATGTCACACAATGTGCAGTGTTTGCAAAATGGAGCTGTCAAATCTGTTTTGCAAACACTCCAGCCCCTAACCAGCTGTCAAACCACATAAATGGAATTTGTTTCCTTATTTGTAAATGCTTGTTGAAGTTTGTTTGTAAGTTGGTACAGGGTTTGACTTTTTCCCATGTCTAACTCAAAGTTCTATTGTGAGTTGAGATTTTGAAAGCTTTTCGTTTGCTTTTAATCTAGGTGTTGGAATTCACAGTTAAAATACGTTAATGCTTTTACCACATATTCAACTCAGTGTTTGACAGTGTAAATGTTTATGTTTGACAAAAGAACAGATATCATTTGCTACTTTAGAACTACTTGCTTGACATTACATTGGTGCACAGATCCAATTGAAATGAATCACTTAAGATGTCTTTGTGTTTGCTTGTTAGATTTCCATTCACACATTTACATGTGACATAAATGACTGGACCTGTCTGACATTTAACTTTCTATTTTTAACCATTGTTTTGGCTTTAGTTATGTATTATGTATGTCACTGCTTAATCGTATACTATTTCAGTATACAGTTACATAATACATAATAGTCTCACACCTTTTTACATCTGTTTACAACATTCAGACATTATTTCAGAATTATGGTCCCTGTTTTCTAAGTCTTTTAGCTATTTAAAATAATGTGACCACTTGAGTGTGCTATTCCAAAGAAACAGAAGTATTTCAATTTTACTGACTGCATCTAATCAACTCTAATCAATTGACTGATTAATTTACATCGGTGTTACTGAACTGTATATCAATGAAGTTCAGAATTAAATACATATTTTTTCAATTGATATAAATTCATAGGGGTTTGCTTTTGATGTTAACTTAATACTTCTGTTGAAATTATAATTTATTCTTTTTTGTTTTTCTATTTGAATATACTTAAATTAAATAACTGTAAGAGATGTAAATTAATTCAATATAACTCAAATCTAAACAAAGTTAAATCATACTGATCTATTGCTGTAATTTCATATGTAAGATATTTTTTACCACTATTATTATTATTAATAGTAGTGGCATACTACTTCTATTAGTAACAATAATACAAAAAGGTGTGCTGCTGAAATTAAATTATTTGCATAAAATAATCATGTATGTATGCATGTTCAGCATACATTCTTAGTGTTACCTGAGTTGGAAGCATTGTTTTTATCTTAACCCAAATATTCCTTTTTTAAAAGATTGTGCCTTAAATTACTCATTTAAATATGAGGGTAACATTTTAAGAAATGCGGCCCAGAAACTAGATAATGCTGGCTGCTGTGGATTAGTTTAAACCAGAAGTCAAATAGAAACACATGCAAGGTGCTTATTACAACTAATATTCAATATGCATCAAACCTGTTCCTTCACACTGTGGATAAATACGCAAAAGGAACAAAGAAAAGCATCAAAACACAGATAAGGCTAAGTAAATGGTAAGGTTAGGAGCATTGTCATTATGTGTACAGATAATCAAACAGACAGTCTGGAGTATAATGAAGAGAAAATCGACCAACATTCTGATTAATTGTAAATTGTCTGAACTTATATAACGCATTTCCAGTCATACTGACCACTTTAAAGTGCTTTACACTAGAGCCATATTCACCCAGAGGCACTCACTAACGCGCACAAATTCATACATTGATACGCAGATCGGTAGGTGCCTTGCCCAAGGGCACATCAATATGTGGCAGCTAGAATCAAACCCACAACCCTCAGATTGGAAGACAACCACTCTTCTCACTGAGCCACAACTGTCTGATAATTATAAAAGTTCTAATTAGCAAACCTTATCAAAAAGGTCAGCGCTATATAAGTAGAATCTTAAGCCTAAATTAATCAGAAGAATTGTGACCTGTTCCACTGGTAAAATGATGTCCAAAGGTCAGTGAATTTCAGGGACTGATGAATAACAGGAAACAGTCAAGTCTTTCTCACTTATGTCAGTTATGAGACTGACTGTAGTAACATTAAGCCTAAGCTTCTTTTATTTACTTGTTTCAGCACAAGCGGATTCACCAAATTTCCTGTACATTTACTTTTGATTGGAAAGTGAAGGAAATGGGATGGCATCGAACCTAAAGATGGATAAAAAGTCACAGAATGTATAAAAGGGCTACTGGCCTAAAAAATATTTTTCTTTAGGCAAATAAAACCATTTGTCATTGCTAAGCTGTGCTTTTTGTTCATTGCTTGACAAATCATAGGCACATAAATAGTCTTCTTACAAAGTGTGATGTGAATGTAAAATCCATTTATAGCCATCAGCTGCACGACTTTAAGAATCAGAGCCTCATTAAAGCTTTGCTTTGCTGCAAGGCAATGCACACAGCCCTTTGTTTCACAGTAGCATACCCTGCAGCTTACTTTTTACTATACACTACACTATTTACTGTGTAAAACCCAATATGTAAATGTAGGTTACTTGTGTATATGCTGCAAATGGTAATAATGATAAAATTGCTTAATCGAAATTAATGAAACGTGTGATGTAGTAGATACATACAAGTTTATTATTACAAATATGTACAGTAAAAATACATTTTCTTTTACTTTTTGCAATCATATCACTTTCAATACTGCATAATGTTGGTCAAATTGCAAACATTACATCAGCAATAACCCTAACATGACCAAATCTGAGGGAGCAGCATGCAGGACTGACTTCTCTAGAAAGAGAAAGAGAAACCCTCTTGCTCAAATATTTATCAAATGTTATCAGTTCAGTTTAACAATACTTAATGTGGACAATGGGGTCAATGTGTCTCTTTGATGTTTACCACCTTATTGTCATGGAGGGGTTTGCCTCCTGCAAGGTGCCTAAAAATAATGCTGTCCAAGTCAATTCTTCCCTGCGTCCCTCTGTCATGGCTAATTAGTTCTAGGTTAGAGCCCTAAAAAGTGCACATTGAATCAACTTAATCATGATTTAAAAAAAGTATTGGTCAATGTTTCAGAAAAATAGAAGAAAGTGAAGACAATGAAATTACAAATACACACACAAAACAAAACCACTTCCATGGGAAATCTATGTTTAACAAATACAACGTTGAATGGAAAGAAGAAAAAGCTAAAGAAAATAAGCAAAAACAAAGGAAAAACAGTAAGCGGAAGAAACAGAAGTAGTTTCTAATAATACGTGTAAAAGAGTTCACACAAGTGAAAGGAGTGGAAATATACTTGGTACAGAACATGACCATTAGGTTCAGCACAAGATTGATTTCCTATTATAAACACTCAACAACTCATCTCATAAAGAACACTGGGTGTTCACTATTAGCTTATCAACAAATTGCCTTCCTGAAAACCTTTTTCATCATGAAGGCGGACGCAGTCAAACGTCTGATGTCATATTCACGACAAAGCAAAAAACTACTAAATCTACAACTTCTTAGTCTGAGCACCTGCAAAGAGGCAAATTTGGCAGCAAGCCTGGAAAAGAGCAAATCTCCAAAGTGCTGATGCCAAGACGTTGCAGGGACATCCTATCACCATGGAGACTAGGACTGCCCAGGAGCTGGTAAACATCATAGCAATGTTTTAAAAAGAATAATGTGACAAGGAGAGACTGTGTTAAGAAATAAACTTAACATTTCACAGAAACATATTTTTCTCCTTAATATAAGTGTATGATTATTTTAAATCAGCACATAGCTTCCAGTACCAGACCCACTACATACAGGATGCTGATGTACTTAGATTCTTTGCAGAGGCCATGAATCAGCTGGCAGAGTCTGCCGAGTATCTAAAGCCAAACCATTTCTGTAGCTTTAGTCACTTACTGTGCTGCCTGTTTAGTTCAATTTCCCTGCTTAGCTTAAACCACAACAACAAAAATAAAATATAAAGTAACAGACATAAATGAATCCAGCATCATTTGATATTGATTTGAAGAGCTCCCTAGTATCACAACTCAAAGCAAAAGAAAGCAACACTTGACAGTGCAGAGGAGTGTATTGCACAACATAAACACATGATATTCAGCAGTTTTGCAGCAAGAAGCAAATTCAGAGCAAGCAAACTGTCAGATGTTTGGTATCATTATAAACAGATAAAATGCAAAAAACAAAATTTTTAGCCCGTTTCTACTGTTACACCAAACTTGCTTAGCAAAGCAAGAATTATTCAGAATCTTTGCAGACACTCACTGTATCTGACAAATATGCAAATAATATCAGTCTGACTGATGGCAGTAAATGATAAATAAACTATATTTAAATACCGTAAAGATCTAAACATAAATTGTATTTCATTGCAAAAATCTCAAAACCACAATAAACTATCTATACAAGATATTTTGAAAGTTTTTTTTTTTTTTTTGTGGCACATTCACCTTTATTATTGTTGTTTTTTGAAAGTAGGCACACAGGAAATGGGGTGAAGAGGGGGGAAGGCAAGCAGCGTAGGTGTCTGAAATAGGACTTGAAACTGGGATGGCTCTGTGAAGGAATGAGGCCTCCATGTATGGGTCGCGTGCTCTACCGCTATGCTCCCCTGAATCACAATCTTTATCTTCAAGAAAGTACGGACAAGTAGTAAATAGCCTTTAGTTCTGTTTTTGTGATGCATCAGGGAACCATTCCAACTTGTGGTTAGAAAACATCCCTTGACAGGCTGAGAGATGAGAGTAAATGGAAGTGCTTTAAGAACTAGAAAAAAGTTGATAAGTTAAAGCTACTTCCATTTGGGATTAACAACTTCTTAACTACAAAGTAAAAATCTGGTTCAATGGTACAATCTCAGAGAGTGCAGTTCTTAACAATTTAACCCAAGAAACCTCAGCAATGGATAATGAATGTAATTAAAAAGTATTAAAACTAAATTATCTAATATTGTAATAACATGAAGTAAGAGAAGCTTAAGATTTTTGTGTGCAGTTTTCAGTAAATTCATTAAAACATGTTTTACACACTGAGTCCAAAGACATGCCTGTAAGGTTAATTGGTCTCTCTAAATTGCCCTTGGGTGTTTGAATGAGTGTGTGTATGGTTGTTTGTGTGTTGCCCTGTGATGGGCTGGCGACTTGTCCAGGGTGTACCCTGCCTCTCGCCCATAGACTGCTGGAGATAGGCACCAGCTCCCCCGTGACCCACTATGGAATAAGCGGTAGAAAATGACTGACTGACTGACTGACTGTAATAACATGAAGTAAGAGAAGCTTAAGATTTTTGTGTGCAGTTTTCAGTAAATGTGTCACTTGACTGCAATTAAAACATGTTTTACACACTGAGCTTGGCGATCTGTTCATGTAAAAACTCTGGCTAATAATTATCACAGTTGTTTTGATTATTTGTTGGTGATGGGTGAGATGGGAAAAAATAATATTTAATCTAAAATAGCGAACATTATGATATCCAAAGATGAAAGAGTTAAAGCCTTAACTGTTTGTAAACAACAAAAAACATTGTAGACAAGCAGGTCTGGGAGAAAATCTACATAGACTTAAGAGATGCTGATTTTTCGTATCAAGCTCTAATTGAGAACCATCCCACTCACATTGACTTTGATATTCCCCACAAAATGAAGTATTGATTCTTCATTATCATCATCACCACTAACACTACCATAACCCCACTGTAGAGGATTTTAATAAATTATGCATACGCTGTTCAAACACAATCTGCACATTTCTAATTGCCTCCCCACTGATCTCCATAGCAACAAAGGCTGCAAGCACAGCCGCATTTCCTTCCCATTCCCTGCTACAATCAGTCATCCCCCCCCCCCCCCCCCCCCCCCCTTTGCTCTAATTTCTCTCATTAACTCTAAATCAGATATTGAAAAAAGTCAGTAATGCTTTCATCCATTTTTAATAATGCTTAACAATGCAAGTTAAGTGGTTGCTGATGCTGTTACAATGTAAGTGTTGTTATTTTCTTTGTTGTTTTGCTCCTCATGCCTTTGGATATACATACTGCACAGAGATAACAAAACTGAACAAAGGTCTTGTTACAGAATTCAGAATTTGAAAATATCTCCTGAATTCATTTTGCATAGGAATTATTTATGGACCATTAGATGTATACAAATTACCACTCCACTGATGGTCTTATGTCATAACATTCTTACTATTTATTTATTTATTTATTTTCTTTCAATTCCTACTGAACTTTTGATCTAAATTATGTGTTATTTTCTATCCCTCTTAGATTCCTCCCATGGATTTCATCAAGGTATGTTTACATGCAAAGTCATAATACAAACATAAGAGACATTACCATACAAACACCATTATCTTTGTTTCTTTACCCTGTATACTCATATTTGGAGTGAGAACAAAAACACAAAAAGACATGTGGAACATTCTGCTTTTCATTGCAAAATGTAGACATGTATAAAAACTCACTGCTCTATTATGTACAATTGAAACCTTAAAATATCTTGCAGCAAACAGTGCTGGTTTGACTGCAAGCTCAAAGTTCTGAACAGGACCACTCAAGATAAAAAAGAAACATCACGATTTGCGCTCCTTGGTACTTAAAACCAGAGGCATAAAAAGAAAATCTGCTAGCTGAATAATAGCCATATTTTAATTTTTCTTGTATATTTATTCTTGTATATTTATTTTTCTCTTTTAAACCTTTTAAAATTTTTAAAGCTCATTTTAAAAGAACCAGAGGTCCCCACAGACCATAGATAACAGTTACCCACAACATTGAAATAAAAAAAGAGTAGGGAGAACATAAAAAAATGTATTCATAAAATGTCTACAAAAAAATTATACTAAAAGAGAAATGGTTGAGCTGTGATTTAAAAGTCTCAAAAGATGGACTACATTTAATTAACGTGGGAGCTTGTTCCACAGCTTTGAGACCTCTACAATCTCCATTATTAACTACTATACATCAGGGAACACCTGAAAGCAGCTGTTTTAGAGAATCTAACAGGTCTGGAGTTATACTAATAGGAGGCAAATTAAGATTCAGTATATGCTCTGTACAAAGCTTTAAAATTAAACTAAATAATTTCATTATCATTCTACACTTATCAGGTATCAGCTGTAGACTGTACATTATTTTTTTTTTTTTTCTTCTGTTCAATAGAACATTTTGTTCAGTTTAGGTTAGACCCTTAGTTTTACCAAACAAATTCAGAATACATAGTTTCTCTGTTTATAAAATAATGTCAGATTTCTAGACTGGACATGATACAATAATTCTTTGTAATTTATTATGCAAAGAAGGTATGAGACTGAAGTGTCAGTCCTAAGAAAAATATTAGGGACTTAATTGTTATTAGCCTTAACGATTATTATAATAAACCTTTCATTGCTTGGTGATGACATTTTAACTGAAATTGCCATTTAGACTCTATTTGATAAATGTAAATAAAGGTTTTTTGATTTTGTAACAATTTGGACATCCCAGATGCTTTGCCACAGATACAAGCAGAGGACAAAAAATGAGGTGAGAGGAAAATAGGATAATTTCAGCCACCAGAGAGCAAGTATTATTGAAAACAGCTAGATTTTGGACTTTCTAACTGCACAAAGAAGACAGGAGTAGATGTGTTTTTTTGTGTGATTGGGTGATTGTGGCTTTAGTAAAGTGCTTTGAGGCTGGTATGACTAGAGAAACACTATACACATTCATTCCATGTATTTACCATTTACTTTGCTACTACCAGGTTAGGCATTCTTTTGCCTGCAGTATTACCTTAGTCTTTTCTGGAATAGATTCAACAAGATGTAGGGCCCAATATACCACTACTACCAGCACGGAATGTTGACACACATTTGTTTACACCAAGTTCTGACCCTGCCATCAAAGCTGAAATGGAAACCCATTGGAACAGGCAATATTGATTGATTACGTTACATTTTCTGCTTAGTCTGTGTTGCCTCTTCCTCTCATCTTAATCAGCATCTACAGACATCAGTGTAGCTTCCACAGATATGCAAAATGGTGGTTTCTTTGTCCTGGCTGCTAATGCAAACCAGAGCCTTAATTATTGCACATGTCACTCTGTTCGCCACACTGTTTACCGGTTAGCCTGTTGTTGCGACACACACACCTACACGTGTATTCTTCTACACGTAGGGACTCAGCAACGAAAGGCTAACAAGATGGCCTTCCATTTTTGTCTCAAGCTACATTCATTGTCCTTTGTTTAGCCTAGTGGCAGTTTTTGAGAATAACTTCACCACGGTATCATATCCGTCCATACCCCGTTTCGTCTACCAACTTGTTTGCTAATTAGCATCGCTTCTCAAATGCACACACACACCTGTAAACCCCCATCCCATTGTTCTTAGCCTCAGTGATAATTTGTCCGCATCCTCAAATGGTCTTTCAGTTAGCACACTTTGTTCTCACACATGTACATAAACACCTTTGCTGGACTTTGACATTAGGGCATTAAGAATTAATTTTTTGACTCAAGTATTGTAAAAAGTATTTTAACTGTAAATTAGAAGTGTTATGTTAATAAATTCTGATTTGTTTAAAAAAGTTAATCTTATTCTGTAGTGCACAAATTTAATCATTCATCCATCATTGTGTAACACAGGCTGATGCAAAAATAACTGTCAGAGACTTAAAGCTGTTTGGCAAAAATATGCAGAAAAATTCTCTGCATATTCTGCATTTTCTTCATATCTTTGCCATAAAATTATGAAATATATTCCAAAGAAACTATTGTGGCATTTGTTTTATTGTTGGAGCAGATGAAAATCATCATTGCTGCTGTGATGTTTGCCAGTGACTTCTAACAGATGCTTTATGGATATTAAATCTGACGTGACACCACCTGTCTCCTCTGCAAAAATAGTTAAAAATATCTGCCTCATAGTTCCACGGCAAACAGAAATATACAACAATGCACTAAAAAGAAGTGTGTCATTTGTCTTTACTTTATTCAGTTTCTTCCTGTGTTATCTTCTTGAAGTTGAAGACATATTGACATTTCCACAAATGTGCCTACCACCCATCCATCCTCACTGCTGCATCATGCAGGCATCTAAACAGAACATGGCTGTTAACAAGATCTCCCTTTGACTCCAAGTGTTGATTAGGTCAGGTAGTCAATAAAAACCACAGCCATAGCTGTGGTGTACCACACACACTCACGTGTTTTTTATCAGCCTCTCTCCAGCCTTTGGCCTCACCAGCAGTCAATAGCAGGAAGAGACTAATCCATAACTGCAACGGCAGCAGGGCGTCTGACGTGAGCCCGCATGATTAAGAGTGAACATTTGAGCGGCATTAGCACAAACATCTGCCAAGCTGGGAGCGACACTTGCGTCCCCATATCGAAAACAGGCCGACCATACAGGAAACAGATGAACGGGCTTCAATCTGCGCATGCACACACATACAAGGAGTAGTGAAATACAGACTCATCTAGTGTGCTTCATTTGACACACAGCTGGGTAAGTGTCAGGACTGAGCAGATAAATGCTTGCCCTGCAGTACGTGGAAAACAAAGGTGTTTCCTCAGAGGATAGAAAAGCTGCAGTGAAACTGAAAACGCAGAGGCGTACACAGTGTGTGTGTGTATCTGTGGACAATGATAAACACATACAAAGACAGTGATTTTCTTTTTCAGTTCTGCCCTCAAACTACCCGTGACTGAAAATTTTTTTCTGGAGCAAAGCAAAAACTCTTTCACTTGTCCTCTAAACTGCAAAAAGTCTCAGTGGACTCAAAAGCATCAGCATTTATAGAAGTAAAAAAAAAAGACCAACAATTATGTGTTTTTCTCTGTAGTTAATTAATGGATTAGCTTATCAGGTCAAATTAAATTTGCTTTTGTGTTCAACATAATCATGATGATGGAAAAGATTTACTGTGTCACTTTGAAATTCCTCTAGATGCTCTGGAAAACGTATAATCATACAGACACAGATCTGAAATCGAACTGATGAACAACATGATGAAAAAGGAGCACGTTCCTGCACCATGTATGGACTTTAACAATGTTTCAGTGGAACATCTCTCCATAGGTAACAGTGTAATGGAGCCTCTGGCTGTGATCACTGTGCCCTCTGTGCCTATGAGCCCAGGATGTGTGCTCTCTTGCATTTGTGTAAAGCATTCCCGCCTGCCAGTGTGATGGATGCTCCTTTTTGTAGCACAGGTTAGAAGGTATCCTTGATGGGATAGGCCAACTGTTCATCACCCCTGCCTCTCCTTCGTTGCCCCACTTCACACCTTCATCTATTCTCTGCCTCCTATTCCAGTTGTACATGATGAATGGCCCATACAACAAATGTGCTCCGTGATATCTAGCAATTTTTCCTTTACCACAACCTTTCTATACCTTGTTTTTGCCATGCTCATTCATATATCTTCAATAGAAGCTTGGTAGTTAATGAATCTTTAAAGTTTTTCATTTAGTTCAATCTACAGTGAGACAAGTTGGACCTATCTTTGCTGATCTAAGTCAAACACCTTAACCTCTGGTCAGTTAAATGAAATGATATTTAAGGGAATGTTCTTTTATTGGTTCAAACTCAAAACTGAGGTATTTTCCTGGCTTATACCAATTCCCAGTCTTACCTGCTGATTCTGATTTTGAAAGATTCTTTAATGCACAGAATAAAAAAAAAAGTATTATAATTTCTTCAAAAGAATTAGTAGTTCTGAATGTAATTGGAAAATGAAAGAAAACAAGACTTTCCTTTCTTGTGCATCAAAGCATCCCTCTGAGCATTTTTAATAGACAGAAAAGACAACATCCCCTTGTGTGCAAACAGGAATTTATGGTTGAAAATAAAACTGTGAAAGAAATACTTTTAAGTGAAGATGTTTAATGATGTTTAAAACTGGCTGAAGTAAATCCAACAGGCTAATCAAGGCTAACTTTTAATGTCTTTGCTGGGCTAAACAGTGAGGACCTATCGGCTACAAATCCAGTTTTCAGTATGCTTTCCAAAGCAATCGATGCCCAATCTATAAAGGAAATGCCCCTAACCTTCATGGGATGTTTAACGAACTCAAAACGTGCAATTACATTCCATTGATTATTTCATTGATAGATCAAAAATAACGAGTTCTTACATTTTGATGCATTTAATTAACTACAAGAGTCTTATTGTAAGAGTCTTATTTTTTTGTATTTGAACTGCTAATCACAAATCAAGACCAAACTTTTCAATTTTGATCTCTGGCTAAGGTATTTGTGCATTTCTTTTTTAAACCTATTTTTCAAAGATTTGGGAGCAGGGAAGCACTTATTTAGTCTGCATTGATCCTTGGTTTTATAAAGGAAAGACAATACTGATCTCAGCTCAATGTAGAGGAATATTTGACAACAAACACTGTGAACAGAGCTTCGATATCCTAAGTACATCTTGTTTATCTAAGCACAGCTCCACTGTGATGAATCAGTCGAAGAACATTAATCTTTGTTTACTCTAGCTGCCAGAAAAGATACCCTGGGATTTACACAGTCTATGACTTCCACACTTCCATATACCTGCTCCTTTCGGTGCTACTCACCCACTTATCCAAACAGGGAGATGTAAAGTATAATGCATTGGGGTTCAGTATCACACCTAGCCATTACTGAAGCTTGCTGTGGTTTCACTTTTCATTCAGATGACAAACAGGCGAAGGGGGTGGGGTGGTGGGGGGGGATCTTCAGGTTCAAAACAACAATCCACTGTTTCCATCATTAGGAATGGAGATGGAGCCATCAGCAGGCTTGTTAAGGAGGGTGACTTGATAAACAGAGTAATTCATCATCAGTTTTCCTGCCAAGGCACCACAGATTCAAATCCTACTGCTATAGGAAAGTTGGACGGGGGGCATGTCCTTGATGATTAATTTCAATAACACAAGAACATTAACATTAATGTTGATTGCTTATTAAGTTCAGATCCATCATGTTACCCCAGCAGAGATGCCCCCCCTCTGCTTTTCTTTTTATCACCTAGCTGACATCCATCTGTCTCGTCCTTTATCTACATCTTAAATGTCTGACTAAAGCATTAAATAGTTTGTGCGTTTGTTGGCATCAGGCACTAAAAGCTCTCGGGTGAAAACTGTGAGAAGGAAAAATAGCTAAGATCCTGTTTAATATTGTGCTCGATGGTTAAACCTAATCCAGCAGCCAGATCTCCTCATTTATTAGCTGCCATGTTTCATTCTTTTACAAAAAAGATTAGGAGAAATCAAAAAGAGAAACAAACAAGCAAAGAGTTTTTAGATCTCACTATAAATAAAAAAGATACATTCCGTTGCCCTGAATTAATGGTTGTCTAGTGGACAGTAACAGCAAGACATCTTCATAAACACTTATATAGGTTTGTCCAACGCTGCAACACAAAGAAGACTGTTAACCACTCCCTACTTTAGTAATATCTGCTCTCATCCTGGTTGTTCTTTTATTGTTTTTTATGCATTGCACTAAATCTGTTCAAAACAAGGTGATATGTCAATAAAACCTAGATGATTTCTTTCTCATCGTTGGCCTAAAGGAGGGCTGGTAAAACCTGTTGAGTAATACAGGCAGTGGCATCGTAAAATCTAACTCTGTTGAAAACATCCACTCTGAGAATATCACCTTTTACAACAGAGTCAGGGTATTGACAAACAGACAAATCAAAGAGGCAAACTACAGACCACAGGAGGAAAAACTCAATTTAGAGCAGCAAATAGACTCTGCACACCGATACTCCCACAAAACAGCCACTAGGTGTGATGGTGAGAGAAATGTCAGTTTCTTTGAATGAACCAATCGGAACAACACATAATGTCTTTATTATAAAAAATATCATATAGATTATAATATGTGTGTTTGTGTGTGTTGGGGGGTGAGAGAGAGTGCTGTTTATCATCCCTCTGCCCTTCATGACCAAGATATTTCATGAGGAATTGAGAGTACATCCTTCAAAGTAGCTATGGCCCTGTTAATGGTGAGGTGAGTGTGAAGGGTGGCTTTTAAATCAATCCCAATGTGCTATTTGAGCCTCCTGTTTATCACGCTGCAATGTGGCAGCTAGTACTGATCACTAGAACTCAAACATGATCTCTTCCTGACACGACAGCCTCTGTGGGCTCTTAATCTCCTGGGTTAGCCCACCCCGTGACAGCCAGAGCATCTCCATGCATACAAATTGATGAGCCAGTCTGCTCTTATCCCATCATGTGGTAAAGTGGCGCTGGTTACGGGTGAGGACAGACAACTTTTATGATAATTTCAAGGTAAATTCAAATGGCTCCAGGGTCATGCACAGGTCATAATCAATTTGGATCATTCTCTATGAAGAGCCTCTTCTTACATGTAGATATACAGTGTATGTAGGCGTGAGCAACATTGCACACACACTCACAAACACATCTGTCTCCCGATGTTCAGAGACCGTCAAAGGTGAGAGCCGTGAGAAGTTTAATTTTACTGTTGCCATGACGATGGAGTTTAGATGAGCACTTAGCCCTAATGAGTGGCATGAAGCAACACAGATGGTGATAAGGAAGTTTCTAATGGCAGGACATAAATAACACACAACCATGTATATAAATGAATCCGCACATATAAGTAGAAATATAAACAGGCAAGAGTTTTGAACTTTTCTTAGTCTGGAGCAGAATTAATTATAGAATTCTTAACACTTAGTTCATTAAAACCATGTTTTTGTATAAAACCAGCATCATCAGTTCTCTATGAAACCATTACGTTTTTGTTTCCACTTAGGTGCATGTAATGGATCATATGCTCAATCATGCATGCAAACAAAATCCTTGTAAAAAAGAAAATGTAAATTAGATGTTAACATTTGCTTCGGGCTTTGGCCTTTGTTCTTCAGGTTGGACATAATGTGATTACATATAGTGTTTGGCAGTGTCCTTCAGTGTATGCTGTTTCTCTTCCAAGACCATATCTTGCACACCACCGGTAACTCCTGTAATAATATCCAGACTTTATTTTTCCTCTCTAGGTAATACTGTATGCTCTGTAAGATCTAAAAATTATTATTCTGATGAAAAAGGGTTCTCCCTAAATACAGCTGGAATACTAATTTGAAGAATAAGCTAAACAAAAGCAACTGATGTAGTTTTCTTTCTTCAAATTGTCTTCAATAGCAATGATTAGTATTCAGTTCATTCTTTCATCTAAAACTGAATGACAGAAAGTTGCCACAGTTGATTTTTGTGACTATAAATCCACAGAGTTGGTGTACATCAAGCGCTGAGCTGTAGCTGATGCAGACCTAAAATTGCAGTGGGCCCAAACAGGTGAGAGACCTAAGAACCCCACTGAACTGTATTCAGTGTTGATGCTGCTGCAGGGCCAAACAAAGCTTAAGCTGCTGAGCTTACTTTAGGCAAGGTAACTACACCAAAGTGAATAAAAAAAATTAAAAAAAAGCCATTTCGAGTTTCAGCAACAAAATTCATTCCTGGCATACATAAGGGTATAGAGAAGAATCCTTCCTGGGTGTGGTGCTGGCGCAGCAGTAAAGCGTGTAACCCATGTATAGAAAGGCTTTAGCACTCAACATGACTGCCCCCTGATTCTAGTCCTGGCCACGGAGAAAAGCTTTTAGACTGCAAAAGACTGGAGGAGTTTTACCTTCCAGTAGAAAAATGACCTTAAACATTCAGCCACAACTACAATAAAATGGTTTAGATTAAAGCATCTTCATGTGTTACAATGAAGTTGTCTGCTTCATACATGAGCCTAATGAAACACATTTGTGGCCAATATGTGAAAATTTGAACTGGAATTAATGCTTTTGCAAAGTACTGTAAAGAATGTCGATTCCACAAAAAAAAAAAAAAAAAAAAAAAAAAAAAAAACAGTTTCTATGTCTGGTAACTGGGAGGGTCATTATTTTCTTCCAATCAGGAAACTCTGTTTTTGTTTGTCTGAGGTCCTTTTTATAGATGTTTTTGGATGTATTTAGAGGATTATGCATTTAGAGTATCATAAAAAACAGAGAGCAATTTAAATCTAAGCACATTGTTCTCACATCACCTACTGGCCAGTTATGTATTTCAGTAACCAATGATTGTCTAATAAGAGGTCACTATAATTAGCAATCCTAAGACTGCATAACATTACCCAAGTTCATCAAATAGTGAGGGAATCCAAACTGATAGGAATTGTTTTCAGCTTCTATTTCAAATTATGTTACCTTTCCCTAACTCCTCTTTCGCCTACAAGCCTTGTTCAATAAAAAAAATCCTCAAGAATACCTTTTTCCCCATTTACTGTTACAATGGAATCTGTATTTATAGTGACTCATGCAAACTTTAAGAGCAAAGGAGAGACAGATTTGTTTAAAATACAAGTTGCTTTTAAAATTAAGCTGTGTAAAATTCCCAAGAACAGCCGCAAGAATTCGGACAGTTACCTGTTTTGTTTTATTATGAATTAGCTTGAACACCAGACGCAGCTAGTTTGGAAGTTTAATGTGATTTATAAATGTTCATTTTTACATTTACAGCCTCCAAGCACAACCTGGAAAGTATCAGGCCAACAGTAAGGATACAAAATTGAAATTTAAGGTAACAGTACTGTAAAATTTCAAAATAAGAGAACCAGTCTGCTCCTATGTATTCCATAAAGGTTCTCAACAATGCAAGAAACTGAATACAGTAGTGTTCACATCTGGGTGAATTCTAATCACATTCTTATGCTTGTAAGTGAGGAGAGCAGTTGTCTTGCAATCCAAAAGTTGTGGGTTCGAAAAAAGGAAATCTAAACATTAAGGTCTTGAATCTTGACATGCCTGTGACAAAGTTTAACTGACACAAAATGAATGTTATGTCCTGAGCTAACAGCTCCTCTGCTGGAAATACAAAACCTTTCAAATAAAATATTTGTGGAATTAATTAGAAGGGGTTTATATGCTTGGGGAAATACAGTATAAGGCAAAAGTCAATTTTCAGTAATTATTTTGTATGCACCAATGTGTTACAGTCTTCCTTGTTAGGTTAGAGCAGCTCCCCTAAAAGAGTTTAGTTTAATTTAAGGATGTGTTCATTAATGTTTATTTTCACATACTTTCAATTCAAGCAGCAAATAAATCTCAGAGGTCAACGTAGGTAATACATGTCATGTAGTTTAGCAGTGCTTTACAAAACGGGCAGATAGAGAAGGAAAACAACAATGTCATTTTAATTAATATGATTACAGCACTATCATGTTTCACTGCTGAGCACAAAACATGTTTTCAGAAGCAGGCTTTTTCTCTCATGATGAATTCAAATTCTGGAATTAAAGGTAATCCGGCTGACATAAAACTTAAAGCAAAACCAGACACCCTTGAAACTAAATTAGAATGCTACTGCTTATTAGTTTCTATAAATATTTCTAGAAATGGAATAAACTATCACATCATCCTAAATTATCCAGATTTAATAGGACCATTAAGTAACCAACAGTTATTATTAACAGTGTCAGTTATTATTGACAATGAAGAGCTGTCTGCAGCACTAGAACTTAACCTTCATTCAAATCAAGTTTTAGAACTTTTCACAAAGCTGAAAACATTGATTTAACTCGAGTGGACTGCTGTTTGAGAAGATGATCATTTAAACTGTAAATCAGATTTAAATTGGATCTTGGCATTAAATGGCACATCTTATTACTCTCAACAGTTCGAATTTACAGATCATCAGCAAAAAGTATGTAAATTTAGACTTTTTTTGTTAAATTACACAGCCAAACCCCAAACAGGTTCACTAAAACTTAATACACATTCATTACGTTTTACAGTGAAAAGTACAAGACATGGGGAGGAAAACACTAGAAACTGAATAATGGCCACTTCTCTGTATGATGAATTCTCCATATATTTTCCAGGAAATATCTGACAATTTAGCAATGATAATCTTTAACTAAAAACATTTAGCATTTTTCAAAGGGAATCTGCCACCTCGTCCCTCATTTCTCTTTGCTCCCAGTATTCATCGGTCCACTCACACAGGCTTCCTACCTGCAGTTTCATCAGCCATTTAACCCCTATAAATGATTTATTTTTCATATTTTCAGTGTGGTTTCTTCAACATTAGAAATATGACCATAAATGTGTATGGAGGTAAATTTGTCTCAATATTATTCAATCAAACAAAAAACTAATCTCAATCAAAAAAAAAAAAAAATAATCTCAATCAAAAAATATTAAGTTGTGATCAAAACTTTCAGGGTTGTAAAATTGTTTTTTTTAAATGGAATATTTTATTTTGGGGAAAAAAAAAAATTGTTTGAAAAAACTTTTTTTGATTAAAATGACTAATTTTTTCTCATGAAGAGAAAAAAGTTATTTGCAAAACATAAACTTTTATTTGCGCATGTCAAAAATCTTTGGTTATGACTCTCGCTCTTTTGGTTTTGACGCTCTCTGTTTTTGGTTGAACTCAACGAATGTTGAGTGCTGGAAACATGAACATCCTGGGCGGGGCCTAAAGACAAACAATATAAGACGTTTCCCTATTGGTTAGAACTGACTAAAGCCGCAGAATCTGATCCCCCGCAACTGTGAACTTCCGCTTGCACTGCAGGGCTTGTACAGAAGAAAACTGCGGTTAAGTGAGCTGACAGTCAGAAATACGCGGTCTTGCCAGCCGACACCAGCTTTCTCTTAAAGATTAGCGTAGCGCATACAAGGTGCATTATGTTAATGGGGCAGAAAGGACGCCGATCCTGGCAACAGTTGAGAAAATGAGAGGAAAACAGAAAAGTAGCCCACAGAACATTTATATTAATTAAATTTTTACAACTTTCACATTCATGTTCTATGTAAAATAATAAATATTTAATATTTTACTGTACAGTTTTGAAGAAATACCTTATCAAAGTACCTCATTTTTTTTTGGGATTGAAATTAGTTTTTTGTTTGATTGAATAATATTGAGACAAATTAACCTCCATACAGTTTCTGTATTTGCACCTGACTAAACATAAAAAATCCCTGTTTTAAATAAATGAAACAAAGATTTAATAAACTTGAAGAAACATTACGATACAGCGTGATTTCAGCTTGAACCTTCAAGCCATCGATGAATTTGTATTAATAATGGCTCTTTTTCATCATGACAAAGAGGGCCAATAGTCATCTATCACTGTCTGGCAGAGCAAGTATCCTTTTCTCAGGTCGCACCACCTGCTGCAGGTGGAATCAATGCAGACTGGCACCCATTCACCAGAGAGTGAGCTCTCAGTTCTGTCTGTGTTTCTCTGAATCACAGCTTACACCCCTATCAGACCCCTCGTCCTTCACTGAGTACAAAACACAGAGCAGACTTCATCGAAGCTGCTTCAAAAGGGATTACATTTACCTAGGGGATTTGAATGTTCATTTCTTACAGCTTTCTGATGCAAATGGAGTAAATCTACAGGAGGTATAATCGTTGTTTAAAATCAGGTGCTATAATATGGTTTGGCAGGTTCCGGGCTCTTGATTAAAGACAAAAAATACTCAAAACCACTTCTTCTCAGAGATTTACACAAGGAAACTGAATCTAAAGTAGGGTTTGAGGTGGTTGCTGATGCTGTCCCCTGCCACAAGTTAGAAAACCCATTTTGACAGCAATCAAAAACTAAATCACAGCACTATTGTTTGTCCAAAACCACAATCAGAGCCATATTGTTGGAAGCAATGCTGTACAAAAAGGCCTGTGGTTCGGCCACACAATTAAACGCCTCAAGACATTGAGCTGCAGCACTTGTAAAGCTGGTCAAAGGTATACGAGTTGTGTGTGGACAACAATGAAATACTCAAACTGAGGCAGCCTTGCTCAGACCAGTTTAAAGGGAAAAAAAGACTCAAAGACTACAACTGCCCATTTCACTGTATGTGTGAAAAGAAAGTTAAAAAGTAATAATCCTACAGTCTGTTCTAAGTAATAACAATCTCCATACTATTTTCAGAAACATTTACAGCAATGTTTACTATAAGTACACTGTAACTACAACAACAAACCTAAGACAGCCTTCACATCTGCAAACTATGATAAAATAACACCACTTAATAAAAATAAAAAGCAAATAGGGACACACTTTGGAAAAATACATCCAAATAATAATTGTCTAAACCAACACAAACACATGCAAATTACTTCCAGAGTCTGACACGTGTAGTTGTCTCCACTTTTGACCTGAATTAGTTTGTTTTATTCTATTTAGAGGAAATATGAATGTGTCTTCTTGACACGAGCTGATTATGAGTATCAAAGTATACCAGGGTTTCGAAAAAGTCCGATTTATAAACCCTTCGGTGTTTGATTAGAACAAAGTGGCAGAGTGACCGAAGCACTGCCCCTACCCCAGTAGCTGCTGTGCAGTGCTGGTCAGCACGATGAAAGAAAGCTGCTTTTTACCTATATAGGTAAAGGACAACTTTAGCTGTTTGTAAATATTTATTCAAAAGAAAGTCATGGTGTGCAAACTAAAGAGTTGCCACCCATCACTCTCATTAAGATATTGAAGTTTTAAAACTATTGCTGGCAAGCTTCAAGATGCATATCTTTTAAGCAGCCAGTTGCTTAAAATCAGCTAATATTAGCTTGTTATACTTCTGCTACTCTATAAAGAGAAGAACATGGCTTAATATTTTGTAAAATAGTCATATTTATCTGAAAATGTCTATTAAATTTAGCATGTTTTTTCTTACATCTTCAGTTCAAAATCTAAATAATATTAAACAAAGGGTTAGCAAAAACAATGTAACTGCAATAATCAATTTTAGCTTATTTTGGCAGCTGTAGGAATAACTGACGCTGTCATGTTTTATCTAAAATCAATTGTACCATGTTTTGTATTGTTGTTTTCAACATTGCGAGTCTCACAGGGATCCACGCCTAGTGCCTTGATCCCATCTAGTTGCATTAGAACATTTGGAAAATGTTAAACTTATTCCCCGATACAAACTATCACTCAGCCCAGCCTCTTTAACGTACATCCTGTTCCACGAATCAACATAAAAGATAAATGGCCAGGATGTGCCAGGATGCTAATATGATATAATTCTCAATCAGAGCTGAGGGTGTAGTTTACAGCCTCTCCACAGCCAAGCTGATTACAGCCGGTTTAGAACCGTGATTACTCAGTAACTAACAGAGCTGTGTGTGTTTAGACTAAACCCTGTATGTTCTCATAAAAATTTAATTATTATTAAAAACATTTAAATATTTGAGCAAACAGAAAATACAAACCACTGACTTAAACACTGCAAACAAACAAAAAGGAAGTGAAAGCACGTGTCCACTTGTGGTTTTAGAGCAACAAAACAGGCAGCAATTAAGCTAACAGTAAAAGCTCTTTCGCTTTAAAAACCATGGTTTGACATGAACATCTACAACAGGTTCATAACAGCTGAACATGGTATTTGGACAGCACAATCTAAGGATCATCTGCAGCATAAAATAATATTTCAGCTTGATCTTTGGATAAGTTAAAGGCTTTTTGGACAGTCTTGGTCGGAATGAAAAATGCATGACAAAAGTAAGATTCTGATGTTCCTTAACATGACAATATGTTGCAACGGATCTAGTTAAAATTTGTTGTGAATATTTGACCTCCTTTGAGCAAAAGAGTTTTATTTTTGCCTTTATATTATAGGAATGCTACAAACAGCCTCAAATTTGGAGCACTGGTTTCTAAAGCAAAGATCACTGAAGAATGGCTGATTGATCATGGTATAATAGAACTCCATACTGCTTAAACATTTAAGTATTTCACAATTAAAAGTCTAAAATTCTTTTAGTGCATGCATTACATGCAATGCATGCAGTGTATTAGCAGAGGTACTAAATAAAAGCTTTCCAGTGGGGGATCCAGGCGGACGGCTAGCAGCAGTATTATAAAACTAGCAGAACCACCCACTCTGCAGGAGCATGTTGTTCTAGAGAATAATGAAAGCACTGCCTGTCACTATAGGGAGAAGCTAGCTGTCAAATCTTGCTCAGTGCAGTCTGATTAACTTCAGCTCTGATGCTATCTGACACTAATGGTGTCCACGGTGTCTTAACATTTGCTAAAAAAAAAAGAGAAAAATTAATGAGAAGTGCTACGCTATACTAACCTAACTATATCCACCATCTAACTCCCTGCAATACTGCAACAAAGGGAAAATATTTTAAGTATTTTCTTCTTCATTTTTACAGCACACGAAGTTATTTCCATAAACTTTGCCTCAGGCACTGTGCAACAACCCTTCTGAGAACGGGGGCCGCTGTCACTTCCAAAGCCTGTCACAAACTGCCACATGTTTAGCAGCTTCTGCAAAATAGTGGAAGAGGAAAAGTGGAAACTAAATGCTGGACTGCATTCATTTATCAGTGCAGAAGAGTCACGTGTATGAAAGAGGGACCAAAGATCTGCTCTCACAAAAAGCATTTCTGCATTGTGGCAAAATAAAGCACCTATCTGTCAGGGTTTGGACTTTGTTTGTGTTTAGTCACTTATGTTTATATTTAGTATTTTGGTAGTTGTGTTGTTTTGGTTACTCCCTCTCACTCCTGATTGTTTGTTTCCCCGCTAGTGTTGTCACCCTCCTCATTCATTGCTCCTTTGGTTATGGTTGCTTTCGTAGTTTTGACTTAGTATGGTTTTCTCTTTGTCATTTTTGCTATTATTATTATTATTATTATTATTATGATTATTATTATTTGTACTCTGTTTATCTTATTTCACCAGCCCCTCTGGTTAGGTTGTGTTTACTTATTGTTTACTTTTTGTTTGTTTACATCCTAGTCCTCATGTTCTCTGCTTCCCTTCCTGTCAGTTCAGTCTGTGTGGTGTTAGGTTTGCTGTATGGATTCCTTGTTCGTTCTTAGGTTATGGTGTTTCTTATGTTCCCTCTAGTTTCTCGGTTCATGATTATTCTTTACTCTCATGCTTCATTTGGTTATTTGTTTATAGCTTAGTTTCGGTATTGTTTATTAGTGCATTCGTCACGTTTTAATCTATGTATTGTTTTCACCTGTTCCCCATGCCTTCCTGCCTCCTTGTTACACCTGTTCTTAGTTCCTTGATTACCTGCCATTGTTCTCGTTCTGTATATTAGTTGGTTTTGTTTCATTGTCCTTTGCTGGTTCCCCTCATTGACGCCCGCTACCCTCGTCCTTGCCTTGTTCCTGCAGTGTCAGTAAGTTAAGGATTCCGGCTCTGTAATGTACCTGCAGTGATTTGCTAAGTTCTCTTCAAATAAAGTTGAGCATTTATTTAAGGTGCTGCATCCAAGCCCTTGTCTGCACTTTGGTCCACACCAAAACCACACTGTGACACCTATCTATGTGTAATATTCTGGAATGAAACATTGACTTTCCAAAGTATCTTGAAAATAAAAATTGGCTTGGATCTCACCATCAGAAGAAGTTAGTTCCAGGTCATTAACAGAAATACTTCAAAGAACAACCAATAACTCAACGGATGAATAATATCCACAGATGCGGCTCTTGCAATAACTTTGTATAGTGGCCCTCAGGTGTACATAAACTTGTTTTTTTATCACAGGTTTTTGTGATACAAAAAACTTTTCCTGTGATACAAAACGTTTTCCTTGTGATGTCTATCCTATACATTAATCGCAGCACACAAACAAATCTTATAAGGAACATGAATAAATAAATAAAAAAGAAGCAGTAACCCAGTTATATTCATTGTCTGTCAGCATCTTACATCTTGACTTGGAAATATTTGCCCACAATATTTGATTCACTTATGATTTGGAAGGGTGATGAAATAATAAAAAGGAAAAAACGATAATTAAATAAATAAATTAATAAGGTTTTTGCTGCTTTTTTTTTTTTGCCTGTGCACATCTGCATATCAGCAAGTGAAGTTTATTTATATGGCACATTTCACAGATAAATATTTTGAAGTGCTTTACAAAGAGAAGATAGACATTAAAACAATTAAATTAAAAGTTTAAAAAGACAAAGAGCAACTCAATGCTACCAATAATCAAAAACACATACAGTAATATTTAAATAGATTTTAATGAAAAGTAAATGCCTGTAGATGCTTTTTAGGTCTAGTCTCTCTAGACAATGTAAAAAACTAAGGAAGCTTATTTCACAGTCAAAGTGCACTTTGAGTTTGATACTTGGTCCTTGGCACTATAAGTAGATTTTGATAGGATGACCTGAGGGGTCGAGTTGGAGTGTGCAGCTTTATCTATTCAGTAATACAAGAAGAAGCTTGACCATGCAGGGTGTTGAAAGTTAAAGTCAGGGTTTGTTGTTAACACTTATGAAATGGCCATTACAGTAGTCTAGACGAAAGGGAATAAAAGCGTGACTAACCATCTGAAGTTTTGACACCAATCTTTTCAATTTTGTAAATATTTCTGAAACAATAAAAATTGTTTCTCAAAAGTTGTTTTGAAAGACCTTCAAGAGACGTTAATTGGCCGACAACAACATCTAATTTCCTTAAATTTGACTTGATGGCCAAGTTCAAAAGACCAGTCTGTTGCTGGATCAGAGAAATGATGATCTCTGGCGAAATGATGAAACACTGAGTCATCTCAGAGTTCAGCTGATGGGAGTTATTTTCTAACCACAACATAATTTATTTTAGACACTTAGATAATTCAGTAATGATCTGCCCAAGTGGCAACAAAATAAATGGGCTACAAGCAGTCTTGGGGTGCTCCACATATCAGAAAATTCTGACTGATTCAGATTTTCACAAGATCTAAACCTTGTAAGGGCCACTTGGCCAGAGTGCAGAACTACACTTGTCAGAAAAACTTTAATGTTGGAATTCTTGATTATACATATTTAGGCTAAATGTGAAGATGATATTTAAAATCTTTACTCATCGTAAGCTTTCTATCAGACACTTGAAGGTTTGGGCTAAAAGTAACTTCATCCACCTTGAGTAACAGTAACCTCACAGCATGATGCTGCCAACATCATCTAAAATATAGATATAGCTATAGATATAGATATATATATATCTACATATTTAAATATAGACATATCTATATAGATATCTATGTCGTTATATCTATATCTAAATATAGAGACATCAATCAATATGGAGATTTAGATAGATATACCTATCTATATATAAGATATATGGCTGTTAACCTTTTTGCAGCTACAAGTCGTTCACATTCACTAGCATTGATGACAAATAGGAAAACTGAATTCAAAAACCGCAACTTTTTTTTCTTTCTTCACAAATACATTTGTTTTTGATAGTACTATGCAGGATTCATGTCACTTTAAATTTGAAAAAGATTGGAAATGATTAATTAAAGTCAAATTTTTTTGCAAAAAAACAGACATTTCATCTGGTGTGTGTGAAGGTTTGAGAGCAGTTATTGCAAACACAGGGAAGTTTTTCCAGCTGCATGTACAGGGGTTGGACAATGAAACTGAAACACCTGTCATTTTAGTGTGGGAGGTTTCATGGCTAAATTGGACCAACCTGGTAGCCAGTCTTCATTGATTGCACATTGCACCAGTAAGAACAGAGTGGGAAGGTTCAATTAGCAGGGTAAGAGCACAGTTTTGCTCAAAATATTGAAATGCACACAACATTATGGGTGACATACCAGAGTTCAAAAGAGGACAAATTGTTGGTGCACGTCTTGCTGGCGCATCTGTGACCAAGACAGCAAGTCTTTGTGATGTATCAAGAGCCACAGTATCCAGGGTAATGTCAGCATACCACCAAGAAGGACGAACCACACCCAACAGGATTAACTGTGGACGCAAGAGGAAGCTGTCTGAAAACGATGTTCAGGTGCTAACCCGGATTGTATCCAAAAAACATAAAACCACGGCTGCCCAAATCACGGCAGAATTAAATGTGCACCTCAACTCTCCTGTTTCCACCAGAACTGTCCATCGGGAGCTCCACAGGGTCAATATACACGGCTGGGCTGCTATAGCCAAACCTTTGGTCACTCATGCCAATGCCAAACGTCGGTTTCAATGGTGCAAGGAGCGCAAATCTTGGGCTGTGGACAATGTGAAACATGTATTGTTCTCTGATGAGTCCACCTTTACTGTTTTCCCCACATCCGGGAGAGTTACGGTGTGGAGAAGCCCCAAAGAAGCGTACCACCCAGACTGTTGCATGCCCAGAGTGAAGCATGTTGGGGGATCAGTGATGGTTTGGGCTGCAATATCATGGCATTCCTTTGGCCCAATACTTGTGCTAGATGGTCGTGTCACTGCCAAGGACTACCGAACCATTCTTGAGGACCATGTGCATCCAATGGTTCAAACATTGTATCTTGAAGGCGGTGCCGTGTATCAGGATGACAATGCACCAATACACACAGCAAGACTGGTGAAAGATTGGTTTGATGAACATGAAAGTGAAGTTGAACATCTCCCATGGCCTGCACAGTCACCAGATCTAAATATTATTGAGCCACTTTGGGGTGTTTTGGAGGAGCGAGTCAGGAAAGTTTTCCTCCACCAGTATCACGTAGTGACCTGGCCACTATCCTGCAAGAAGAATGTCTTAAAATCCCTCTGACATCTGTGCAGGACTTGTATATGTCATTCCCAATGCTGTATTGGCCGCAAAAGGAGGCCCTACACCATACTAATAAATGATTGTGGTCTAAAACCAGGTGTTTCAGTTTCATTGTCCAACCCCTGTATGTGATCATGTGAGTGTATCATAAGTTGCTGTGTTAGAGTTGGGCCCAAGCACAGACAAGATGATGGGGTTCTCATTTTGAGGTGATTATTTTATTGAAACAGAAAACATCTTAACTCAGGAGTGAAAATAATAAGAAGAGATCCCAGTCAGCAAAGAAGATCAGAGGATTTACAAGCATAGCAAAAGAATTGCTGGAATAGACAAATAAAAGGATCTGGCAAGGAGTAACTGAAACAGAGATTTAAATGCTGGTACTTTTAGTAGCTGGGACTCTAAGAAGCTGAGTAGGGACATAAGTTTCTATAAATGAAGATAAATGACAAACTGACAAAGAATACATAAAAATGACTAGAAACACAGGTTAAAAATAAATAAATAGAATATGTCTAAATATTAAAAATGAATATAAAACCAAAATCCAAAGTGAAAAATAATTTTATATGTAGAAGCATGACGAAATGATGGAAAGCCAATGTGAATGTGAATGAATGATATATAAGCAGTTATAGTATCAATAGTATACTATCAAATTAAATGTGTATCTTTGTTTTTGTTTTTTATCTTGATTTGATTTTTATTTGTACCAAACACAGGGAAAACTTTTATAAGTACAAGCTATGTAAGAACAAACAATTTCGTTGAATTGCAGTTTTGATTACTTCACACTATAGAATAAACTAGCAAATGATTGGAAACGATCCAAAGTACCATTCACTTCAATGAATACTGGGGCCCTGCATGGCCTAGTTGTGGAACAGGCAGGCCAGGCCATACATGGAGGCTATAGTGCTTGACACAGTTGTCCCAAGTTTGGATGTCAGGAATTAACAAACTGACTACTTGTCATTCTACATCTATTAAATATGCAATATTGTGTTATGTGTACACAACAGAGATGCTGCACCCATGCTGTATATGTTTTTAAATCCTACTTAACATTGGCAATAACAAGCATCCTATGCACTATATTGCCAAAAGTATTTGCCTGTCTACTTTTACATGTAGATGAACTTTGATGGCATCCTATTCTTAATTTATAAGGTTCAATTTGTTGATGGACCCACTATTGCCAGCAATAGCAACTCTAACTATTCTGTAAAACATTTTCCCCAGGTTTTAGGAGTGTGTTCATAGTTAGATGAGAAAACCAGAATTTCAGCTTCCAACCTAATTCATCCCAAAGGTGGTCAAGAAGGTTAAAGTCAGTTTCTCCAAACCAAACTTTATACACCTGCAACCATGGAAGTGGTTGAAACTTCAGAATTGATTTGGCAGTGGGACCCAATATTTTTGTCAATAGAGTGTGTGTTTTTGACATTTAATTACATAATTTGAATACAGAATCCTAACGTTAGAGTGTACCTTAAAGCATTTCACTTTTCCAATGTTTATGTTCCCGACAGCTCCTTTCTAATAAAATTACAACACAGAGTATTAAATAAACATCTAATGATCAGAATGTTGTGTATGAAGCGTGACATAATCATTTTCCCAGTAAACACAGCAAGATATTCTTATAGAGGTGCTTGAAAATCAGAGCGGTCATGGGGCCGATAAAACAACACTTATTTGTCAATGAGACATGGCTCCTTAAAGGATCGGGTTGTTTTTAATTCAAGAAATGCATAGAAATGGACAAATGCACCTGTTATCAAAAACATCAACTACAAACCAAAGGCATAGAATAATGTCCAAGTAACATGTCAGTTTTTTTTTTAACTGTAATCTATTTTTTTTTTTTAACTAAATGGAAAATCTTACTTTTTACCTTCTCCTAAACAGATCATTTTAAGCATGCTAAACATGTTTTAAAAAAGTATAGTATGGCATTTGGAGTTAAAGAATTGCCTGCCATCTGTACTCTTAGTCCAGATGAGTCAGTTTTCTGCCGAGAACTGACTAATCTGGACTAAGCAAGCAACAATGTGGGGATCATTTTATTGATTCCTTCAGTTTCTTTAACATGTTTAAGCCTGCATTGCTCTGCAAGAAGCTCCAGATTAATACAAGTGGATCCATTCTCAAATGCACAGATTACTGACCGACAGTCCTTAGATATTTAAGACACAGAGGGGTCGTGTGCCTGAGAGGTTGGTCTGTACAGAAAAAGCAGAGTGGAAGTGTACAGTTAAAGCTTCTTTTTACATATAAGATGTTAGAACAATTTAGAGTCCAGTTATCTGTAGAAACACTAAAACACTGACAGCTACAGAATGTGTGGGTGATGACTGCTTTGTGAAAATGAAGTTTAGATTTTCAAATAATGGAACCAGTAAAGGTATATTTTGATTCTGAGGCAATGTACACAGGAGGAGTATGAATAGCTGAATGAAGACCTGGAGAACACCCTAAACTGCAAAGGCATCACAACTGTGCACAACAAGGGACTAGATTTGTCATGATACTTAAATTTCAAACAAAAAAAACAACGTAATACTTCATACCATTTTTGATTCTAATAAAACCTTTTTTAGAAAGCGTAGAGTTCTTTATAACAAAAAACTGAAAATATAACCAAATACGCTGTGAAATTGTATTAATTAGGGCAATACCATTGAATAGTGGGACATTCAACACCTACTATAAAAAGACTTAAAAGTGTTGATTTCCTGCATAGCAAAATAGTAGAGAAGATAATCTTTTTTGCAAGTATTCACTTTGGATTCAGTTATGAAATCAATATAAAAACAGATATTTTTTGTACATGAGTGTAAATGAGGTCCTGGTCTTTTGTTGCTTCAACATTTTGTATCCAACTATGGAGCATTCCGTCACGGGACTATTCCCGGTGTTAATTAATACCTAGGGTAGGACAGGTGGGTGGGATTTAGGCAGATGTAACACCGTAATGGGGGTATCAGGAAGTACACAACTAGGTTGTAGTGTTAATTCTGCTTCGTTGCCATCACTCTGTGGTCGAAGGCTGCTGATTGATATCCTTCGGCTTTTCCATCAGCCTCACAGGCAAAACACCTCTCCAACAACGCTTCTGTCTTTTCAACTAAACAGAGTTTCAAAGGCTCTTTTCAAGCAAACTTGCCTTGTTACCAGAGTTTGAGCGGCAGCAGCTCACTGTTTTGATTTGAAACATCAATTATTCGGACAATGCTTGTAGGGAAAATGCAGACTCTAAATGCCTTGCATTGGTGTTCATAACCCTTGAAGGTTTGCTTACTGTTATTGCATTTTATTGGGATTTTATGTGGCAGACCAAAACAAAGTTGTGCATTATTGTGATATTATGATTGGATGGAAATTGATTTTCAACATTTTGCACACATAAATGTCCAAAAATGTAATGTGTATTTATAGTGAGATTTTACCCTGAATACAATCCACTGCATACAATTGTCTTCAGAAGACTATTTTGTTGCACTTTCATTGCTGTGTAAAAGCAGAAGTTCTATGAAGGCCTCAAAGGATTAGTAGAGCACATTGGGGAACAAATAGCATCATGAAGACCAAGGAACTCACCAGACAGGTCAGATAAAACGTTGTGTAGACATGGAACATGACATATATGATGAAATATATGCTCTACCTTTATTGTTTGCACATTGAACTGTAATTATAAATATCTAAGGATTATTAAAGCAGTTAAATACAATTTCAACTTTACTGGGAGAAACCAAAAATTATATTTATACATGCAGTAATGTATGGGGTAAGAACGTTGTCAAAAACAATGTGTATGAAAGGACGGAAATGTGTGCATATTAGTCAATAGTTGTGCATAAGTAAAATCCAAAAGGGGTATTGTATATTTTCTCTATAAGAACACAAAATAAAATGTTACAGCTTCAAGAAATTACAAAGACAAAGTTCAAGTTTACAGTTGTGGTTTATTCTTTATGAATACAATATGCTATAACAGTTTGTGAATACGATTTATTTTCTTTGAGAATACGAATTTACATCTGCGACTTGGCATCACGTGATCTCAGGCTGGTTAGTGAAGCACAGAGTTAGTAGACTCGCGTTGCGCATGCGCTGTCACACTCCTCACCGCCAGTAAACATAGCGCCGAGTTGACTGGATTCGCTCTTCCTGAATGCCCGCTCCCGACGCAGCTAGGGGATACAAATTCTGTCGGGGATAACTACCTTGGCACGTCACCGACACTACGTTTACTGGCGGTGAGGAGTGTGACAGCGCATGCACAACGCGAATCGACTAACTTTGTGCTCCACTAACCAGCCTGAGATCACGTGACGCAAAGTCGCTGATGTAAATTCGTATTCTCAAAGAAAATAAATCGTATTCACAAACTGTTATAGCATATTGTATTCATCAAGAAAAAAACACAACTTTAAACTTGAACTTTGTCTTGAATTTCCTCTTAACCTTGAACCTCTTAATTTCTTGAAGCTGTAACATTTTATTTTGTATTCTTATAGAGAAAATATACAATACCTCTTTGTAGCTGTGCATATTACTTATGCACAGCTATGGACTAATATTCACACATTTCCGTCTTTACATACACATTGTTTTTGACTGCGTTCTTACCCCATAGTAACGGTGTTAAACTGATCCTATGTAATCTTTAACAATGTACAGTCACCTTTTATTGTTCCAGGTAACACCTTAGGGTGCTTTCAATTCCAGTCAGGAATGGCAATGGGACCAAACAAAATGAAGCAGTATTGCTTTCAGCGGCTGTCATCTCTTTAATAACTGAGAGCTTCTTTTCTGTTCTCATATGCTGAAAGGAATGCAGATATTACCTCAGCTGGCTTTATTGTCCCCTCTGTCTGAATTTCTCCTCTTTCCCCTCCCACCTTTAGTGTCCCTATCTACAATCCAATATGATGTCTCTCCACAATCTTCTGATTTTTTTCGATTTTAAGTTCTTTCCTCCTGCCTCAGCGCACATCTTTCCTGATACTAAACACTCAGGCTCTGCTGAGTCTCTCTTTACTCTCTCTCTCCCTCCTCTGATCTGTAAGGCTCCTCGTGTCTCTTAAGTCACTCTAATCTTACAACATCAGCTCTGTAATGCACCTCATTATGAGTGGTGGGCAAGGCAATCAGAGTTATAAACCCTCATTCTCCTCCAAGCCTCATCTCTCTTAAATCCACTTTAATTCAAGTTCCTGAGTGCTGCAAACAGATTCCTGGAGGATGCTAAATGTATTCAAGGCCAGGGCTTCAGGATCAGTCAGATCCCACACATTCACATCCCTTAGCCACAAAAACAGTTAGTTACAGTGCCATCTAAATTTATTGGCACCCTTAAAAAATTTACAAAATGTCTCTTTTAATGCAATTTTATGATCTCAAAAACAAAAATTTTCATTTACTGTATTTCACTGAAAAACTGGGTTAAGAAATTTTTAACAAATCACTTAATACATACACATAATTATTGAAACACGTATTTTTACTATCTTATGTTACATTTGTAATACTGGTGCAGGATCATTAGCTGAGAAACAGTCCAGAGGTGAATGACACTGCTAAGCTGATTAGTTGGTTTTGACCAGGAGCGGTGTATTTTTGCAAATGGGCAGTAGAACCACTGGGAAGAGGCAGAGGAGCTTGACTTTTTTTCACAGATTATTTGTCCATATTCTACTGTCAGGACAAGTGACAGTTTGAACAAATAAGTAAAAAAATACATTTTAATAAAAGTTGCCTACTGTGGCTTTATGGTGGAGGAGCTGCAATGCTTTGTGCCATATTCTCTTCCAAATGTCCTGGAAACCTTGCTAGAGTGCATGGAGTTTTGAAATGGCAACAAACTTTAGATAAAAAGCCGGTGGCTTCTGCCAGGCAACAGGTAGTCAGTTAACCCTTTTAGTTGCAAGAGTCTATTAACATTATGTGTTTCTTCCAAGAGGTTGATTTTGCAATATTTGTTACATCTATAAGAAGTGATATGTTTGTATTATAAAAAATATAGTGTATAACTACACAGGGTAGGCCTAATATTTAGTATTTTATACAATATATAAGAATTCTTAATTCATTTTCTTTATAAAATACATTTATAATTATTTTCTAAACTTCTTAAGAGTTTTTTTTTTTTTTTTTTTTTTCTTGAACAGACAAACCCGCAGCTATTGGCCATTTTGCTTTTAAAACTGTTCACTTGAGCCCTAACAACATAAAATCCATTGCTGCCACCAAGTGATAGATCGACCTTTGCCTCAGGGCCTGCGGCTTTGTCCGATGGCAAAGCAAACTCAGTATTCTTCTTGACTTGCAGGCTATAGCAATGCAGATAAAACACAAGGTCCACTAGTTCCCATTAATTACAGCTAAGTATAATTTCAAACATAAAAATTTCTGAAATAGTATAAGTAAAATAACTTACCATCATGCCTAAATCATCACTTACTAATGAAGATTTTATTTTGTGACATCTCTAAAAGCCCTTTGGAAGCTTTTCACTAAGAGATCCACATTTATACTGCATTGGATAAAAGCTCAGGGACAAAATCTATATTATGTTTCACTTTTGACCAATGCAGCTAGAGTCCTGCATAAATAATGGGTTAGCATGTTTCACTTGCGCCCTCTGTTCAGACATGTTAGGGTAGAACATATAATGCTGGATAAAAGTATGCCGTTTTATTGTTTGGGTAACCAAAGAGGCTTGTAGACACTGGAGGACCCAAAGCCCAGAGATCACCACTATGTATCCCTTCTCAATGCATTGTGTACTTTGGCCAAGAAATATGATTCTGACACTTGAACAGTCATTGCAAAGGTTTTGTTAAAATGAATAAATAAATCACCTTTCTGACTTTTCTTTTTTTTAAATATGCAGACAGGAAGTATCGTGGTGAGAAGGCGAAGACATGCAGCCTAGGTCTCCAGGGACGAGACTTGAACCTCAGGACTTGAACTGAGGTCAGGACCCTGGTTGAAGGCCTCTGTCGAGGTCCGAAGCCATTGCACATGGGTCGTGCGCACCACCACTACATCATGAACTAGCGCCAGACCAGTACCATTTTGTTTCTGTTCAAAATACTATTGTAACACCTATATTAACAATCTGTGCACCTGATTTGGATAAACAACTCCCACGCTTACCAAATCACAGTATCTTCTACTGTGTGTCTAATCACACCATAGTGGAACCAGGCAACATGCCGATTCAACTGGTCGCATATATGGTAGAGCATTTTAGACGTCTGGCTCATGAAAATTTTAGATGTGTTAATTTTCTATAGTTTTTTTCAGCTCAAGTTGTTTTGTGGTGACAAATGCATGTTGGAAAACACCCTGTGGAATACTTTCTACCAATGTTTAATGACTTGTAGTCTAAACTGAGAATTATTGCTTGTTGTCTTTTGCAACAATTTAATTTCATCAGTTACATTACTGTAAGCAGAGCAGATTTAATCAGACCCCACCTATGTACTTCAGTGGTTTAGCTCTTCACAAGAATCTCTACAATGTCTCCACACCAGTGACCTGACAGTGACTGCTGTTCACACAAAGAATTGTGGTGAGGCGCAATCAATTTGTCCTACTGATAAAAGACATGCTTTGACAAGCAATGTATTTACTGTCTTTTGTTCTGTAAATGAAAAAGGCTTTACTGCAAACACAAACTGCCCAACTAGAAAGTACTTTTAGTGTGTTGTACTTTAGCTAAGCTCCAACTGGATTCTCCCTCCTAAGTGTGTACACGTATGTGTACTGGTTCATGTCCTGACAGGTTGATTCATGAGCTTAATCCCTCCTATTGGGTTTGCTATCGATCAGTTCGACTGTGGGCTTTTGCTGACCACGGTCTGGGAGGCACAGAGCCGTTATCACTAAGATATACATACAGCGGTTGATGAGTATTACAGAGTCAGGAATTAGGTACATAGTTACAAAATAAAAAAGGAGCACTGTAAATTCACATTTAAGATTATATTCAATGCATAACAAGTTAATCATATGTTCTGCATATGCTCCATACCTATTTATAAGTCTAGGAGAGGAAAGACTAATTACGTAACCTGATATTCTTTAGCTACCTGCTATAGAATTTAAGAAATACATGGTTCCCTATTTTATGCCATTTATAGTTTATTGATAGACACAAAAAATATATATTTTTTCTAAATGATAAATTCCTCTGTTTTCATATCTGGTCAGATCAGATATTTACTTGGTCTTGTTTAGTTTGATAGAAGCCTTCCTGCACTGGTTGTGCTAGATACAGAATCTGGATTATTGTGTCTCTAAACCAGCTGATTCTGCCAGAAGCTCAGTGTCTGTCATGATGATGGATGAGCAAACAGCATCATTTATTTTTCTTAAGGTCTACACAAAGGAGAACACACAGGCATCGCCATGTGGAGAGATGATCTGGTTAAAACCTTGTCATATATTTCACAAATATTAATGCTGCAAAAATGTCAAATATTTATCTCCAGAAAATCAAGCAAATGCATAAACATAGTAGTCATAAACAAAATTGCCAAAATGGGTATACATGTTTCTTATTGTGTTACTAAGTAATCAAAGGGGAATCGCAAGCAACTAATTTATGTGCTTTCTTCTGTGTATTAGAGCTCTGTAGATATTCTCTGTGAAGATGTTGTTTACATGTAGACACCAGTTGGTAGAACATAGATTTGTGTATGCCAATAACACACCTCCATGATGGTATTTGGCATTGACCATGGTAAAGAAGTGATAAATAGCCTAACTTGTTAATTTATTCTTGCATTCTGTATCTCGTGGATTGAACACAAGCCTGCTAGTGGTAGAGACTGAATGCAGACAGGACATTTTTGTGATTATGTTAGTTATTCATACCGATCATAAACTGAGGACTATGTTGGGATCCCAAAATCTCAATTTTATTTTTGTTTCTTTTATTGTATGAGTTATTCTGTTTTAAATGCATAATCTTTTAACAAGGATATTTATTGCATTTTTCTTTGTTCCATTACTGATAAGTCAGTGCCGTATGATAATGTCTGAGTTACGACTTCCAACGAGTGCTTACACAGGCAATATTTTTAATGTGTTGTAAACGCACCTCATTCATTTACAGCTTACAGATTTCACAAAACTCAATTATGCACTTTCGTAACCAGATATGTTCATAACTTATCAATGTTAAAAATTATTTTCTGATCAAGTAATCTATTGAGCATACTGTATAAAGAGAATACATGTAAACCACAATTTCTGAGAAACTAAGCAATAACTGGATTTAATAACTGACTCAGTATAGAGCTGGAGAGCGTGTGCGCACTTTCGAGTAGACGGTTTGCTGCTGAGCCTGTCGGTGCTTCACAACACCGATAGTTCCACGTCATGATCCTGCAAGAACACAGGCCAATGTGCTGACAGACAAAAACAAACTTAAGACTTAATAATATTACTGTCACGGAGTGACATTTTGTACTTTGTTTTATGGTTTCTTGTGATGGTTTATTTTGTCTAGATGTTTCTATTAAGTTTATTAGTTTGTTTTGCTCCCTCTAATGCCTCCTGGTGTTTTGTTGTTCTCCTCCCTCATTAAGTTCTTTTATGGTTGTTTTCTTATTACTTGGTATGGTTTATTATTATTATTATTGTAATTATTATAGTTCTTGGTCTTCCCTGGATTCTCTAGTTTTATTTCTCTTTAGTATCTTTGTGTTTAATTGTGTTTTATTATTTGTTCCTTTGCACTCTTCTTGTTTACTAGTTTATTTTCTGTTTCCTTTCCAGTTATTTCAGTCAGTGTGGTTAGGTTTGTTTACTTTTGTATTCAGGTTTTCTTTATGGGTTCTTTGTTTGTTCTTAGGCTGTTATTGTTGTTCCTATGTTCCCTCTAGTTTCTCTGTTTACTTTAGTCATGATTATTCTAGTTTTCTTATTCCCCATTTGATTATTTATCTTTGTCTATAGGTTTGCTTGGTCTGTGTTTCTGTTTATTGTTTATTAGTTACTTTGTCCTTCCTCAGCCTTTGTATTTGTTTCACCTGTTCCTTCTGCTTCCCTGCCTCGTTGCACCTGTTCCGTTGATTATCTGCCTTTGTTATCTCACAGTATATAAGTTGGTTTTGTGTCTTTGTTTATGCTTTGTTTTGTGCCACGCCTTGCCTTGGGAAACCTGCAGTGATTTTACGACGTTTTTTTGACCTTGTAAATAAATCTTTGAATTACAAAGATGATCCTGCCGAGCTCTTGTCTGCACTTTGGTCCGATCCAAAACCACATCGTGACAATTACATTTTCAGTTACAATAGAAAATGCAATTTTCTCAAAGATTTCAGCAACCTCTCTGAAGCAAAACCTTTATTATTTATCCCTGTCAAGCTATTCTATGTTTCATTCCTTGACATTTAACTATGGCACATCTTTATACACATTTTATATTATTTGGATCTTATAATGCTAAACACAATGAGCAAATATTGTCTTTTGCTTACCTTGGCAAAATGTATCACTCTAAACTTTTAAAAAAGGAAGCTATGCCCCTTATAATGCAATTTAATATTTAATCCCTAAAGTTGTTCATGAAACCTCATTGAGGTTCAAATCAACAACAAACATGTAACCCAGAGTTTCTGCAATAACGTATTTTCAAGAGAAACCATTTACCTAAGCCGAACCTTTAAATGCTGTTTAAGTGAGACCTGTGAGTTTAGGTGTGCAGCCATGGTTTGTTAAGTTTGCAGTTCTTTAAATTTTCAAGATGATGGATCAAACACTACTCTGTGAGATTTTTCAAAGCTTTAGACATTGTTTTATAACCTAACCCTGTTTTCAACTGCTTTGCTAGTTTATCCTGACCTGTTTTGTGCATTCTTTGGTCCTAATGATGCTTTACTAAGCAGAGTATTTTTGAAGGGAATCAGTTGCCTTACCTTTCTTAGGAGACAACAGAGTAGAAAAGACTGAATATAATAAATCTCAATAAATTTAAGTTTGTGGTTGTTAAGTGACTAAGTAGGAAAATGTATGAGAAGTATGGCAAGGCACTGTACCAATAAATGTCTATTGCATTCTCAATAATAATAAAAAAAAACCGTATGCTGGGAACTTAGAGAATAAATGCAGACAAGTCACATTAGAGCAAAAATTGAAAGCTGTATGGAATTGTGACAGCTTGTGGTAATTACTCGGCACCAGCTGCTGGTAATAAGCTGTGGGTATTAGTGATGGCTTCATCGAAAACTGTGGAGTTTCAGGACACTAAGATCCTTACACAGCCAGTAAGCAGATTCCTAGCTATATACATCACAGTATCATGTTAACCTTGTTTTCCCAATCTCACATGCTAGTTCTCTCTCAGTCCCATTTAATGAAGGTAAAATACCTTAAAGGCTGTGACTGAATGCACAGGAGAATCTACTGAAACTCCTTCCTGGACTAAATACCAATATACAATATGTTTACTTAGGAAAGAACCAATTCAGAACAGACATTATCTAAAATTACTGGAATCTGTCTACAATAGTCAGTCCTGAAAGATGTCTCAGACACCACTCACCCCTTAAATCAACTGGTTCTAAATTTTTCTCATACACCCAAGCTATATTGTTTTTTACACAAATAACTCCATCCTGGAGTAAATTTGAAGTAATACATTAAAGCACCAAGTTCAATGTCTTTTTAAAGCTGGCTTTGAAGAAAAAAAGCCTTTGAAGAACTCTGATCAAATTATAGCTAATCAGTAAATAGAGGAAGTAAATCATCTCTGATGTGATCTCTAAAGAAAGATAGAAAGACTAAGTAACATATTTTTAGACAAGGAAAATAAAATCTGAATGCTGGAGGTCTATGCAACTTTTCTCTTATTTGAGGATAAGAGTTACTGACTGCTCACCGCTATCTTAACAATTACTTTGAGACTAATGGAAGCAGACCCGGTTAATCTTCACATGTTGGCCCCAATGTATATCTAGCAGTGCCCCGCATCTCTTAAGCCTGCCGTGTACTCTAACACTGCTCTGCTGAATACACTCAGGCCAGCCATCACACATTATCAGCTCGACATCATTTATAACAATCCAATGTAATTTCCAAGCAGTCAAGGTATTACAGTTTAATTTATTTGTTGGGGACAAGACTAGCATAAAATATAGAGGAGGTAGGAATGAGTGATTGCAATGACAGGAATTTCTCTAGACTCTGAAAAAGGCTGCAGGGTTGGTCCAGGTGCAATCAGTGTTTACTAAGCTGCACACAATCTCCTTATAGTCTTGGATTTTAGAAACACATAATAATCCCATTTATAAGCAAAGCCAGAGACAGACTGAATATACTGACAGATACATCACTGTGCTATAAAATGCAAGCTGTTTTATTTCAAAGGCTTCACATTCTTTCTTAAAATGAGTGAAACCTGATGCTTTTTGTTTTTTTGTCGGTTTTGTTTGCGTTGTAGCTTTGCTGCCGTGTTTTAGATCACCTCCATGTGGCATGAACCAGCGCCAAGCTTCAGCTCTCACAAAGATGGTTTCACATTTGACTTTATAATACTTTGGCATAAAGACTTTAAAAGATTTAAACGTTTTTGATCAGCTTAATGAGCCAGCCCTTCACCACCATGCAGGTAGAAGGAGATGTTTTGCTAATGTGTTGTGTTTACTTTTGCTACATCTAAAACTGGGCATTAGGTTCATCATATTATTTAAAATATGTATAATGTGGTCATGTCTCTATATGTGTTGCCTTTGTCCTATGATATGTTGGGAACCAAGTTAATAAATATATGCCGTTCTGTCTTGTTCTTTCTGTATTTTGTAAATAATTTACAACTTAGAGGCTATATCACTTTTTTCCTATTTTATTGCTTATATCGTTCCTCATGGGCTTTGTCTTAATCTGCACTTAGAGAGCAGAACAGCAAACTGCCAAAACCTCTGCCCACACTAGCGGATGGTCAGCTAATTAAGTGGCTTTTATTAACACCACCTGGCTGCTGCTGACCCTGTTAACACCTATAGAAGCCATAAGGGTATAATTAGTTTTTCAACTACTGCTTCAGCATTATGGCCTAGTTAGTTTTTTTTTTTTTTTTTGGTGACACTAGTGTCCTTTATCTATAAGTTTACCGACAGGAAATGGGGTGAAGAGAGAGAGGGATAGAGATGCAGCAAAGACAGGCCGCGACTTGAGCCCATGATGGCTACGTCGAGGTCTTCAGCCTCTGTACATGGGTGGCTCACTTTACCACTGCACCAAGGTTGTGCCCCATGGCCAAGTTTTTAAAGTTTGTTTTAAATAATGACACTTGCGAAAATGCTATGCGCTATTGATCTGAAATTGTATTTAATTATTTTAAAACCTATTAATTTCAGATGATTTCATTTAAAAAGCGATTTTTTTTTAGGCTGAATTCAGTTTATTTATATAGATCCAACTGACAACAAATGTCAGCTTAAATCACAAGACAAACAAACCCAACTTATATAAATATTTCATAGTCAATTCAATCCAGTCATAAATTCCAATTCCATTATATATCTTCCAATTTTATTCTACTTATAATACAATGCAGTCAAGTTATTCAACTCCCACCTCCGGGAGAGCTTTGACCAGATTCTGGAGGATCTTGGAGACATAGAGTCCAAGTGGAGCATGTTCTCCGCATCTATTGTCGATGCTGCTGCCCGTAGCTGCGGCCGTAAGGTCTGCGGTGCCTGTCGCGGCGGCAATCCCCGAACCCGGTGATGGACACCGAGAGTAAGGGACGCTGTCAAGCTGAAGAAAGAGTCCTATCAGATGCGGTTGGCTTGTGGGACTCCTGAGGCGGCTGACGGGTACCATGAGGCCAAGCGTGCAGCGGCCCGGTCAGTGGCAGAGGTAAAAACGCGGGCCTGGGAGGAGTTTGGTGAGGCCATGGAGAAGGACTACCGGTTGGCCTCGAAGCGATTCTGGCAAACCGTCCGCCGCCTCAGGAGGGGGAAGCAGTCCTTCGCCAACATGGTTTACAGTGGGGGTGGGAGGCTGCTGACCTCAACTGGGGACATTATTGGGCGGTGGAAGGCGTACTTTGAGGATCTCCTCAATCCTGCCATCACGCATTCCCTGGTGGAAACAGAGGCTGGGGACTTGGGGTTGAACTCTTTCATCACCCAGGCTGAAGTCACCGAGGTGGTTAAAAAGCTCCACGGTGGCAGGGCTTCGGGGGTGGATGAGAACCGCCCTGAGTACCTCAAGTTTTTGAATGTAGTGGGGCTGTCATGGTTGACACGCCTCTTCAACATTGCGTGGCGGTTGGGGAGAGTGCCTCTGGACTGGCAGACTGGGGTGGTGGTCCCCCTTCATAAGAAGGGTGACCGGTGGGTGTGTTCCAACTACAGGGGGATCACACTCCTCAGCCTCCCTGGTAAGGCCTACGCCAGGGTTTTGGAGAGGAGAGTCCGCCCGATAGTCGAACCTCGGCTTCAGGAGGAGTAGTGTGGTTTTCGTCCCGGCCGTGGAACACTGGACCAGCACTACACCCTCTGCAGGGTTTTCGAAAGTTCATGGGAGTTTGCCCAACTGGTCCACTTGTGTTTTGTGGACCTGGTGAAGGCATTCGACTGTGTCCCTCGTGGAGCCCTGTGGGTGGTGCTCCAGGAGTATGGAGTCGGGAGCCCTTAATTAGGGGCCATCCGGTCTCTGTACAAGTGGAGCAGGAGTTTGGTCCACATTGCCGGCATAAGGTTGGACCTGTTCTCGGTGCATGTTGGACTCCGGCAGGACTGCCCTTTGTCGCCGGTCCTGTTCATAACTTTTATGGACAGGATTTCTAGGCACAGCCAAGAGCTGGAGGAGATCTGGTATGGGGACCAGAGTATTTTGTCTCTTCTTTTTGCAGATGACGTGGTCCTGCTGGCCCCTTCTAGCCAAGAAGGGGCAGTTCGCAGCCGAGTGTGAAGCAGCTAGGATGAGGATCAGCTTCTCCAAGTCCGAGGCCATGGTTCTCGACCGGAAAAGGGTGGCTTGTCCTCTTCAGGTTGGAGGGGAGTTCCTGCCTCAAGTGGAGGAGTTTAAGTATCTCGGGGTCTTGTTCACGATTGAGGGAAGAATCGAACAGGAGATCAACAGACAGATCGGTGCGGCTGCCGCAGCAATGGGGGCGCTGTGCCGGTCCGTTGTGGTGAAGAGAGAGCTGAGCCGAAAAGTGAAGCGCTCGATTTACCGGTCGGTCTATGTTCCTACCCTCACCTATGGCCGTGAACTTTGGGTCATGACCGAAAGAACGAGATCCCGGATACAAGCGGCTGAAATGAGCTTTCTCTGTAGGGTGGGCGGGAACTCCCTTAGAGATAGGGTGAGGAGCTCGGCCATCTGGGAGGGGCTCGGAGTAGAGGCGCTGCTCCTCCACATCGAGAGGAGCCAGTTCAGGTGGCTCGGGCATCTATACCGGATGCCTCCTGGATGCCTTCCTCGGGAGGTGTTCCAGGCACGTTCCACCGGGAGGGGGCCCAGGGGACGGCCCAGGACACGCTGGAGGGACTATGTCTCTCAGCTGGCCTGGGAACACCTTGGCCTCCCCCCGAGGAGCTGGAAGAGGTGTCTGGCAAAATCTAGCAAAATCTCACACAGAGCTATTTTGGAGTTGTGTTGAGATGTATCAACCCAAAGATGGGATTTTTTGTTCCAGTTTTCTAACTGTGAGCTTGGGAGTAATATATCCCGATCTATCACCATTCTGATTCCTGTGCATGGTGGCAAGATAAACTTGGGTCCTTGACCTGCCACGGTTTAAGTAGTTTTAAACATGTAAGTTATTACTACAACTACCAATATGGGCAATTTATGGCAAGTCAATATTTTCTTGTAACCATTTTTAAAAATCAACATACACCTCCGTTACTTCAATCACATGTTCTTATGGCTGCCCTGTTTCTCAGAGAGGATAAAAAAAATTGACCTCTGTGTAATATATTTATGTCTATATATTTACACCCCAGATAAACAAAGTTATACAATACCAAGTACATATTTCCAAAACATAGATAAACTAAAAAGTAAAGTTCAAAATAATTACAAATCCTAGAGGAATTATTCGGGGTGCCAGTAAGGGTGAGACCTCCAATTTTATTTACAAAAACCTTTTTTAAGTGTAGGATTGTTTCTATGAGAACAAATGAACACAAATAAACCTTTTTTTTTTTTTTTGTGGGTGACTATGTTACTGGAATTAAAAATGAATTTATATTTGGAATATTTAAACATATTTACCAGGTGGAGCAATAAGTGTGGAGAGTGCTTTATGTAGGATTTAATATATTGTGAAAAAGAGCAAAAAAAAAAAAAAAAAAAGATTCCAACAACAACAAATGCTTCCGAAATTGATCTAAAGATGTGAGATATTTTAAAGATATAACAAATTAGCTTTGCTCGTCCAAGCCGTCGAAAATAGGTAACAGGAAATACAAATAATTGTTTGTAAATGTTTTTTTCTAGCTACATAAGGTAACATGTTTTAACATCACAGGGAACATCAATGAAATATCAATTATTCAATTATTGAAATCTTACACATTTTACACTGTAAGCCTGCAGTCCAAGCAACATTCCCTATTTTCAGGCAAATTTTCTGTTCTTTTAACCAATACATTTTTAAGACACAGTGAAGCATAAAACAGCATTAATTGTGCCTCAAATTGAGCAATTGAGTGCCCATTTAACAGTAGTGAGTTAAGCTGGTTCCCTGTGGTATGGAATGAGAGCCAGACATCTTGAGTAGTAATTATCTCAGGTAGCTATCTCATCACTATCCTGCTCTACTATGCAACTGTAGCCACAGGCTTAGATTTCTAAGGTGCTCATATTGTACTCATTTGAAACTGACATGCTTATTGCCAAACAGGTAAAACACCTGAAGTGATGGCTGCTCTGCACCTCACAGTGCTTTGACTGTCTTAAGTTATCCCTGCAACTAAAGATTGAACTTCTTGAGTTGCCAGGTTACAGCAAACCCTCTGAATATTGAATAATTTACATAAGCATGGTGTAAAAAATAACACATTAAAAACGTTTTCTGGAAAAAAAATACATATTAAAAACATCACTTCCGTGAAAAAGATTATTAAGTACTGTGGCTGATATTTTATTTGAATCTGAAATAGTTGTTACTGACAGTAAACTAAAGCCTCAGGTTGTCATAAAACTATAATACATACACCATTTATTACACAGTAGGGCACAAAGTCTGAAAATGTTGGATTGCATTGTGATGCTAAAGTCTTTGTTAGATCTACAATGAAATGTCTCAATGAGAAGACAATAAAATATTTTAAAAAGCTATTGTTTTTCTTTAGGAGCTAGATTGGCTTCCAAAGCCTTTTAAGAGAAAAACGTAATAGAGAGTGAGGACAAGGCTTGAAAGGGTGTGACTGATGTATGTAAAAAGTCCCTTTTCTATTGCAGGGACTTTCTGCTATTACCCAGGATTTTGAAAGCCCTCTGTGTGTGCCCTGGGGTTGTTGTGGGGTGGGGCTTTTGTGCTGAGCCACAACAATTGTTGGACCCTTTCTTACAATGTTCTGACTTCTGCTCGACTGCCAGATTTAATAGCCATGTGTTATTGTTTTCTTCTGTATAGGTTCAAATTCGAGCGTACATTTAGTGATCAAGAATGAACAAAAGGATGAGGACATATGAAAGGTGGATGGATGATTAGGTCCAGGCTCTTTTAAACGATTTCACTGATGAAGAAATTCATCGGGACTTTGAGTCGGCGACACAGAATAATACAGTGTACGCCAAAATTGTCGGAAGACTGTCTGAGCTCAACATAAAGCATGCGGCAAAACAGTTAAGGTATGAGTTAAAAAAATATAACGTGGCCATTCAGAGCAGTGGAAACAAAAGGCACACAAATTAGCCGGGATTCAGCTCCTTTCAGTGGAAAAGTGGCTGAAAATATCTTACTTTTGCCAATGCATGGAGTGAGCCTAAAAAGGGGAAATGTTTTTTGCCTCTTGTGTGCTTCACAGTTACAGTTACAGCAGTTTCCTCTGTCACTGCATGCTAACAAGCACGGATGTGAAAAGAAAATCATCAGTGGCCTGAATGGAAATTTGTTGACTAATTTTAATCGAGTGAACATGATTAAATTCATTAAAGTTTTAGCTGTTAGAAATCTTGTCTGCATCTTGCAAAATTTTCCTAGCCCTTGAGCTTCTTACATTTTGTCATGTTAGAACCATAGGCTTTGTTTATTTTTTGTTTTATTAAGCTTTTGTGTGAAATACTAACACAGATGATCAATGAAATGTTTTACAAATAAAAATCTTAAAATTGCAGCTTGCATCAGCATTAGGCTTGGCTGATAGAACACTTATAGAAACATTTTTATTGATATTTATATTTACAAGTGTTTTGGGTTATGTCTCTCACCATCTAAAAGATTTTTGCCCATTTTTCATTGCAAAACAGCTTGAGCTCAGTCTGACTGAATGGAGAGCAGCTGTGAGCATCAGTTTTCACAAATAGGCCAAACACTTCATCTGACCTATTGTTGTCTGATTTAACCCTGCATTAAAATTTTCAACATGTTTATCCCTGACCTGTCTGGTGTCTTACTTGGTCTTTGTGATGCTGTATGTGCTCTAATGTTCTATAACGAACCTGTGAGGCCTTCGCAGAAGAGCCCTATTTATTCTGAGATTAAATAACACTCAGGTGAACTCAATTTGCTAATTAGGTGACTTCTGAAAACAGTTGTTTGCGCTTGATTTTATTTATCCATCTATTGTCTATACCTGATTATCCTTGCAGGTGTGCCGGTGCCTATTTTTAGCGATCACTAAGCAAGAGACGGGGTGCACCCTGGACAGGTTGTCAGTCCATCACAGGGCAGCACAGAGACACACTTGTAATTAAGAGTAACCAATTACCCTACCAGTCGTGTTTTTGGATTGCGGGAAGAAGCTGGAGGACCTTGAGTGAACCCACGCACAAAAGGGCAGAACATGCAAACTCCATGAGGGAAAATCCCAGACCCGAACCTTCTTGCTGCAGGGTAAAAGTGCTAACAACTGTGCCTCCATTAAGGGCCAGGAGTTTTTTTTAGGCTATCACATTAGAAAGGACCCCTCACACATTTCTGAGTTTAGAAAAAAAAAAGTTGAAAATTGTTTCTTTCACTTTGTAATTATGTGCTACTCTGTGTTCATCTCTAACAGAAAATCCCGATACAATCAGGTTGCTGATGTAACATGACAAAATGTTAAACAGGTCATGAGGTGTGAAAATTGTTGAAAGGCACAATAGTTAGGGGTGTCACAGAAGTTTTCATTCCTCAGTTTTTGAACAATATTTTAAAACACCACACACCTACTTTAAACGATTTATTTTTGTGTTCTCCTTATACAATCTCAGTTTAAACATTGGACAAATTTCTTTATTTCAAGAAACAACAGCCTAATAACATTCATTTCAAAAAAACATCTTTTTAGGTTTTGTTGTTAAACCATATGTAATAAATGAAACCCTATTAACAGTTTCCTTTCAAATTTAACTGCAGTAATTTCCGTAAGCTAAATTGTCTTTTAAGTTAAGCATAAATGAGAAGTGCAGTGAAAATGGAAAAAAAAATATTAACTATTCTTAAAATTTTAACATTCTTTGTTAATTAGTTAACTGTTCACATTTGTTTGTTCTTAACAGAGTCAAATAAATCCACATGCATGTAGTTCATAAAACATACATTTCAATATTTTATCATTTAGAAATGTCAACTATTTATAGAAAATAGAACATCTACATCTCACATCTAATTATCCTTAAAATTGTAATGTTACACTAAGGCTTTCAGGCTTTATTATAATGAATAAAAACATGGATAATTCATAGGAGTAAAAAGCAGAATGAAAATGTGTTGAAAACCGCTTACAGAGCAGTGCAAAGTGTATGAAATTCCAAACAGTGTTACCGAGGACAAAATAAGCACAAATAACTCTCAGATGTTCTCTACCTGTGTGGCACGCATTATTTAACGCATAAGGTTATAACAAACACTTTTGGTTGCAACTACAAAGCTAAACTACAAAGTGTCTCTTCCAACATGTGAAATATTCTGTCATTTTAAGATCTGAACAATACAAACTTTAATATAGCTATACTCGTATTTTTATAGTCCGCAACAAAAAGTAAAAAAGCTAAAACTCTCTGTTGTCAGTTGTCTCCTTTGAAAAAAAACAATAACATAGTTTGTCAGGAAAGGTCTTGGAGCTGGACCCAAATTGTAGACAGGCAGGAGCAGCACGGTGGGTTAAGAAACTTTAATAAATAAAATAAAGAAACTTTCAGGCAGGCATGAAGAGAATGAGGAATAGAGCGGACAACAGCAGGGATGTGGACATGAGCAAAGGCATGAGCAAAACAGTTAAAACCAGCAAAGAGCAAACAGAACAGAAGAGTATAAATAATGACTGGCACAGGTGAAAAATGGAGGCTGATTGGCCTAGCACAAGTGGACTGAATGAAGCTCATTTATGGTGGCAGAAGCTGAGATTGGGAACTAAAACATAAATGGAACTGAACAGAGACAACATCTAAGTAAAGGAAAAATCTTACAGAAGTAACAGAACTAAATTGCACCATAAACAGACAACAAGAATAAGTAAGAAACTAAACCTTAAGGAATAAACTAATAACCCACCACCTGGGAAACATATTTACTGATCAGAGGCAAGACCCAAACAATCATAAAGAAATGCAGAAAACAATCCCCGAAAGGAAATAAAACCCAAACATCTACAAAACGTGACATAGTTAAACTTTTACATACTCTTACTGCATGATCATAGTGCTGCTAAATAATCAGAATCAAAACCAGCTGCATTACCAAGTTTGTACAGACAAACAAAAATATGACTTTGGTACACTTTGCTCTCAATAGTAAAGAATATATATATATATATATATAAAAATGGAAATAGAAAATGTCTAATGTACATATATACACAATTGGCTTTACAATAGAATATAATGTGAGATCAGTCCAAGTATGCATGGTCTTATTCATATCAAGTTTTCAGTAGAGAAACAGCCTGGGGAGCCCAGGAAGAAACTGTCTCTGTGGCGGCTTGTTTTAGCAGTTAGCGCTCTGTAGCGCCACCTGAAGGTAAAAGCCTAAACAGTTTGTGTGAAGGGTGTGTGGGGTCTGCAGCGATTTTAGCTGCCCTTTTCTGACCCTAGACCTGTATAAATTAATAACTTCATAAGTATTGATGTATGAAGAACAACACATTACAAATAGGGTTTCATCTTTCAACCTAAACCATAACTTTGCAGACTGATTAAACATTTTTTGTCTAAAAAAACTGGACAATGTCCTCTTTAATGAGGATGAAACTCAATTTTAAATTGCCTGCTTGTCCAACTTTTAAATGGTCTTTATTCCTACTCTCATCAGAAAGAGAGTTCGGGAAGAAATTACAGTGATATTTAAGCATTTTGCCCAACTCTCTACTGAACCACTGGGATGAAAATGTTCCACCCCAAATCTCTACTCAGTTGCCGGCAGTCACAAAGTATGGCATATTAGTATTCAGACAACATCAGATCTCTGGGCCAAACACTCAGTGGACAAACCATGACAAGCAGACACACATTAATAGCTATTCATGAGTGAGATTCAGGAGACATGCTTGAATTATCACAGCACAGGACTCTGGGGGAGAAAATATTTGCCACACAATTGGTTAAAAACATTTTTATCATCATGAAAATAACTCAGTGTTTTTCTCATTATATGCAACACATTCTGCTCAGCAGTAGATAACTGGAGCAAGTACATAATGCACTATGGGTACTGGAGCAAGACAGAGCTAATTATTAAGAGGCAAGCGATAACACTGACACATCACTAAAGCAATAGTTACAAAGTGCTATCAGCTAGACTTTTAAACTCTTTTCATCTTATGTGTTTACTGTTGGAGAGAGATGTTGATACATCCCATTAGTCTGTCCAATGCTGCGCTTCCCTCGCCTATCCCTTTAGCTAGCTGCTATATTGTGACAACTCAGCATGTTACACATAAGGCATCACTCTTTCTTTTACTAATTTCTTAAAAGTAAGTCTTAAGTCTAGCACCAAGCAACACAACAAATAAAATCTGACAGAAGGTTTACATTTCTGCCTTAAAGGCTGCACAGAAGGGACAGTTCTTGTGAAAACTGGAGCGACGTTGAAGACATTGAAAATGGAGAGTGAGCCATTAACCACTGTGAAGATTAGGCACTGTGCCTTCCTACTGCATATATGGAAAGCACTCAGACACTCAAGGCAGCCAGATAATGAATGCATCTAACCCTGAAACTAACATGAAAAAGCCCCGGAAGTTTTTAAGTCTGAACATTACGCCCTAGAGGAGGCAAATAACTCATTGCATCTAAACATAAACGTGTATTTAAACCAAGGAAAAATTGGTTATGAAATTGGCAGATGATTGAACAAAAAAACTGAATGTGACATTTGTCCCTGTCCATCATGCTTTTTTTTTCATTTAGCATGTGAATAAATCATTCTATGAATAAATGCTTATGTCATTCTTACATGAAATGGCTATATTGATTATAACAGTTAGCTTGTCGGTGAGCACAGCAGTTAGGATATCCCGCTGGTTTTCCAACTTGCAAAACAAACATGATTTTGTTGGATTTGATGTTATTCCCAAAACCATGTTTCAACTCCAGAAAACAATATTTAGCTACCTGCACTTGTTCTTGGGCCACTTTTGCCAGCTTTAGTTTGAACTGTTTAAAAATATTCTCCATTACATTTTGCTTTGACCAGATTCTGTTCTTAGTAAAGGCAATCAAAGTACCAGCAGTGGTACTTGTACAACTGCTTAAGGACCTTGTGTAAAAAATAAAAAAACTTGTTCAAACTGGAATAGCAGACTTCAGAAAACAGCTACAATACATAGAGACTGATGCTGAAACAGACAAAAGAAAAGGCATATAGAGAAAAAAAAACTGTTTAAAGTTTAATCCTTTATGACATACATTGAATTCCGTAGGTGGAAATAAAAAACATCAAGCTTTCTTTATGTGTATGAAATGTTTCATATGCACCTGCCTTTAATATTCGATAAAGATAAGCTGTAACTACTCAGATACTCTGGCACTGAGGAGGGAAATGGAAGTAGAAATGAGGCACAATGTAAAGAAGGACTTACCAGCTAGAGATGAGTCACCTGCAATGAAAGAAAAACAGAAAAAAATCATTGGATTAGTCTAAAGGGTATAGCAAAATGTTGTTCAAACCTGCTCATCAAACGGAAGCCACAACTAAATGAGATATAACAGCAGTGTGAGAAAAGGGAAAGTCAGAATGCAATTAACATTTTATGTCTAGGAGAGCGCAGTTTCACACATAAGCTGCAACACAAAGCTGCTAATTGAGATCGTGGAGGGGAAACAACTGCTGATCATGTTCTGAAGGCAGCATTCATATTTTCCTATAAGATAAGACTTAAAGGTCAGAAGAAAACCTTTCAGGCAACAGCTCTCCTTTCTCTACATTTGACATTCATCCACATAAGAAACTCATTCTGAAAGTCAGTCATTAAATGAATCGTCATGGTAAATATAATACTCTACATATGTTAGTTTAGCCAAAGCTAAACACTGAAATATATATTTTATTAAATAAATTGGAACATAGCAGTAAGATTAAACAAAAATTAAGAGAAAATAACAAATAAAGATATAAAAAGTTGATAAAATGATAATAAATATTTTAATGATACACAATTGGTAAATATAAACAGCATTTGTGTGAGAAAAATATCACTTTATATAACATACTATAAGTGTTAAAGATTTCTTGTAACCAGTGGAACAAATGACTTTTAGATTTTTCACTTTTTTGTGAATGCTAATTAAATCAAACATTGTCTTGCTTTCTGAGGTTTATTTATTTTGAATTGTTTTTGTTTGTCCATTAGTTCCACATGTCTTGGCCATGACTGCATCAGAGGAAAATCCCAAACGTGTAAGTTACAGCTCAAAACACCTTTTTTATTATGTAGTGACAACATTAGACCCTGTGGGCTAAAGTAGGCTGCCATACTGTACGTATTAGAAAGATTGAAAGCCCTTGGTGAAAAGAAGATTTTTCAGTCCCAATGCATGAAGCAGAGTAGGCGAGCAGGAATCCAAGCCAAAGCAGATGCACGGAGGGGTTCTTTGTGTTGCTGTGCCAACCTTATTCTTGATCTCAGGTCCAGGTGGAGGAGAAGAGACAGAGCTTAATGTCTGCAGGAGCAGAAAAAGTCCACTGCAGAAATAGCAGGGGGAGAACATAATAAAGACACCTCAGTCTCCTAGGCCTTGTTTGTTAATATCCTGGACTGTGACAAGGGTATCTTAAGTTCCCGAGTCATATCAGCAGCTCTGCTCCTACTGGCACGGAAAAACATTATTTAACACACAGGGTACAGCCAATGTCAGGGGCAAGTAGGGAAGTGAGTCCGTGTGTATGAGACAAGGAGGCAGAGATACTGGAACGGACACAAAGAAGAGATAGCTGTTCAAACATATCTCATCTATCATGTCTCTTCAACTCTCCCTGGCCACTGTCAGCCACCATAAGATAAATAAAGTTGTGCAAGGCATGATACCAGCCTCTATGTAATATAATGTCATGGCAACCGTGCACAGACATAAGGCTGTGGCTGCCATCTTCACAGAGCAGGTCACAGGGCTGGGGTAATCATGTTTTACTGAGGACGTATTCTGGAGAACAGACAGGACCCTAAGGAAAAGCTATAAAGTCTCTAATGGGCCCTTTAGGATAGTAAATAACAGCAGCTGGATCCCAGCAGAACTGTAATACTCATGAAGGCATCTCTTGAAGGAAATATACTTGAGCAAAGGCTGGTGAGCTCCAGTGTACCGGAAAACTCTCGGGATGTTGAGACTTTAGTGTGGCGGGCCAAAAACTCCTTGTAGTGAACGAAACCCTTCGTTAGATCAAATAATGCAGCATACTTTTTCTGTGTAACCACAGAAAAAATAAACAGAAAAATGTTTGACCAAACGAGACTGTAAAGAAGCAGTGATCCCTGTCTGCTGGTGTACATTCCACCTCCTACCATATTCTGCACACATTTTCCTTAGCTGTCAGTGCTACTTTACTTGCCTGTAAATTTTTAAAAGGGATTTATGGAGAAAGCTTGATAAACAAGTGAGTTAGGTCCCAACAACAAACACAAACCAAAAAAGATCAAGCTAAGCCAAATCACCCTAGATTTCAAGGTAGTGGTGATCAAATGCACCTGGAGATCTAGTTTGTTGGGAAAAAAAGGAATCTCATAAAAAGCAGGTATTGAAATAAGAACTATATATAAACTGTGTACGCCTCGCTGTATGTACTTAATTAAGGTGACAAAAGAACAAACAATTTGATCTTTTACCTTTACATACAGGAGCTGGCTATAGACCTGTTCATCAAACTGGGATTTATTTCTATATTTCATTTTACATTGTGGTAAGTACAGTACATGGTATATGTGATACATATTTTAGGCAAGTGTTTGTCTAGATCATATAAACATAATTTTTTTATGACCAAATATGGAAAAGGCAGATTTTCATAAATTACTAAATAACATCAAAGATTAACTCATGTTTTACTGTTCTAGATATATCTCAAATGTTCTTTATTCTTTACTATGTTCCTTAGTCTTTTTAATCATGTAACAAGAAGTTTCCTCTGCTGACACTTTTGGAGCTTAATTATTTGCCCTTTGTAAGTAATTTTACATAGCTGAACATGAACTGAACCTGTTTGTCTTCTGACATACCCAGAGATTACCTTTGTTGCAATTTGGTGCAAAATGAATTCAACTGAATCAGGTTGTAATTAAATTGAATTGTTAATAAACACACTATAAAAATAACTAATGGGTGTGTGTTTTGTGTGTACGTACAACCTGTGTGTACATATATGGGTTTGTGGGTACATATGTGTTTGAGTGTGTGTGAAAGAGATAGAGAGAGAGGAAGAAAGAGAGAGAGAGTAATAAAGAAATTAAACTGATAGTTGGTGAATTTGAATATTATTGCTTGAAATGCCCACACTATACATTAACTGATTTAGTTTATTCAGCTACCAATTTTTTTATACATTATGAAACACAATAGCAGCTGCTGACATTTATTGGTGGATCACTATTTATATCATTTATCTGTAGCTGCAGAAACAAAGGATCTTCTCCTCTTGTGCTATTAAAAGTAAAAGTTGAGTCATCAACATAAACAACACATGAATTTAACGAATTCAGTAAAAAATACAGCATCAATCGCATTCAAACTGTTTCACAGTAAATATTTTATAGTTCCAACAAACCAGTCAGTTGACATTAAACAATGGCAGAAACTCGTTCTGATGGGGTGGCTTGAGTCTGAAATGTGAATTAGTCTTTAACTAAAGTTCCCACAGGGATCAGCAAAAGATTTCACAGCACTGTACAAAGTTTTATACCACCCATCATTTTATTTTCATATTTACTTTCAAAAGGAGCCAGAGTTCCCTCTATTGTTTATAGGGCCGCATTATGATGAAAAGAATAATGATCATGATTATTTTGGTCAATATTAATATTACAATAATTTACAATGATTAATCATTAAGTCGGAAAGAAGACTCCTAGACTTCCCTCTCCCCAGACACCTCCTCTAGCTCCTCCAGAGGGAGCCCAAGGCCAGCCGAGAGACATAGTCCCTCCAGCATGTCCTGGGCCTCCTACCGGTGGAACGTGCCTGAAACACCTCCCGAGGAAGGCGTCCAGGAGGAATCCGGTATAGATGCCTGAGCCACCTCAACTGGCTCCTCTCGATGTGGAGGAGCAGCAGCTCAACTCCGAGCCCCTCCCGGATGGCCAAGCTCCTCACCCTATCTCTAAGGGAGTGCCCTGCCACCCTACGGAGGAAGCTCATTTCAGCCGCTTGTATCTGGGATCTTGTTTTTTCGGTCATGATGCAAAGTTTATGGCCATAGGTGAGGGTAGGAACGTAGACTGACCGGTAAATCGAGAGCTTCACTTTTCGGATCAGCTCTCTCTTCACCACGACGGACCGGCACGGCGTCCCCATTACTGCAGCAGCCGCACCTATCCATCTGTCGTTCTCCTGCTTCATTTTCTCCTCCCTCGTGACCCCAAGATACTTGAACTCCTCCACTTGAGACCTCCCCTCCAACCTGAAGAGGGCAAGTCACCCTTTTCCAGTCGAGAACCATGGCAATGAGGTTGGAGGAGCTGATCTTCATCCCAGCCACTTCACAATCGGCTGAGAACCGCCCCAGTGCATGCTGGAGATCTTAGCTAGAGGGGGCCAGCAGGACAATGTCTGCAAAAAGGAAAGACAAAATCCACTGGCCCCCAAACCAGACCCCCTCCGGCTCTTGGCTGCACCTAGAAATCCTGTCTATAAAAGTTATGAACAGGACCAGTGACAAAGGGCAGCCCTGCTGAAGTCCTACATGCACCGAGAACAGGTACAACTTAGTGCCGGCAATGTGGACCAAACTCCTGCTCTGCTTGTACAGAGACCGGATGGCCCTTATAAGGTGCACCATGAGGGACACAGTCGAATGCCTTCTCCAGGTCCACAAAACACGTGGGCCGGTTGGGCAAACTCCCATAAACCCTTGAGTACCCTGTAGAGGATGTGGAGCTGGTCCAGTGTTCCACGGCCGCAACAAAAACCACACTGCTCCTTCTGAAGCCGGGAGTCGACTATCGGCCGAACAGTTCTACCAGCTGATCGCCGTATTAGCACACCAAGAAGGCTGCCCTGTAAAACGTTTTTTTTTTTCTTGCTCTCAGTGGAAGACAAGCGTTTTCTCTCTCTCTCTCCCTCCCTGCTGACACCTGCTTCTGCGTTTTGTCTGTATTTTTCTCAGATCCTCGCTTTGCATATCCTCCAAACTTGTAAATTATGGACTTGGTCAGCTGTTTTCTCAATGTAATTGATCAAATTTTTTTGACAGGAAGACAGGGTAAAGGAGAACCCTCTTTTCCAGATTGGACGTACTTCTCTGGATACACAATGGATTCTTGGCAGCAGTGGAAAATTGTGTGTCTGACTACGATGTCGGTCGAGGACATAGAATATGTGTACATATTTGGACTTTTGATAACAGGATTTCTGCTTTTTGGAGTTGGTGGTTACCTGGCTTATCGAGTGATTCGTAAAACGTGGGCAGCTGTTCAAAGCATTCCAAAGCTGCTTGCGATGTTGGATGGAGTCTGTAGAGCGATCAACACTCAGACTGAAATGTTTCAGAGAGCAGAATCGCAAGCTGGACACGATTCTTGAACAGAATCACAGCCTGGCAGCGGTTGGACCCAGAGGTTAAAGAGTATAATCTTGGTGAAGTTGTACGCTCGAGATCTGCGGAAAGTACCAGTAATTTGGCTATTTGGATTCGCAATTGAGACACCCCAGTAAAACTCTTAAGGTTGTTGGAAATTCACAACTGCCTGAACCACAACATTTATTGTTTTTCTAAATCTGGCTCCCCAATGTGGCCTTGGCAACTTCTGCTAACTGGCTATCGACAAAATATCTCCTGGATGTTATATAAACACGACACTCTCCCCCAGCACTCCCCTACCAGCTGTGTGCTGATAGGACTATGCGGCTGATTGATAAAACTTCCACTTCTCTTCTCGAGGACAATGGTGCTTCTATCGGTGTTGAGAGTCAAATTCTTGCAAACACACTCAGACTTACATTCGCAACCTCAAGATTCAACCGTACCCTTGCTAAATCTTTACTTATGTGTGTTGTTTACCCCTGCTGAGGTTTTTTGTACTATTTCAGACGGAGTCTGAAATATGATTTTTTTCCTCCTATCTTACTTTACCTAAATGTGTGATTTCATTACTTTTCCTAGATTTTCAGATTTCTCAGAAATGATTACCAGCAAAAGCGAAATATTATTAATATTTGAACATTTGACTACAGCTGTTTTTACACCAATGATCAGAGATTTTTTTTGATTTCTTAGAAGGATTGTATTACAACAATTTCATACCAGTGAGAGCCAAACATTATTAGTATTTAAAAGGTTTGGACCTACCAGTGACCCAGCTTCTCTACTTAGACTTCAGTGAGTGTCCATGACTGTTACTATTTGAATGATGGGACCACAGTTGCCTCATACCAGCGACCTCAAGGATTAATATTATTATTTTTCATATAGCACAGGATGAATTCCTTACCACAGAGGACTTAATGAGTTAATTACCTCTATTAGAAAGATTGGATTAGAACCAGCTCTTACCAGTAAACCCCCAAGGATTATTAATGTCATTTGATTTGTTTTTTCTGTGTTTGATTTTCTGTATCATTGTAATGTTTTTCCTCATGTACAGTGTTTTGAGTGCCTTGTTGCTGAAAAGCGCTATATAAATAAACTTGACTTGACTTAAAGTGGTTCTGCTCCACTTTCCGAGTTAACCCAAATTGGATATTTTGTCCATAAAACTGCTGGTTTGATCTTCATAGACACTCTAGCGCATATGTATCGTTTTAATATTAGTCAGGTAATCATTTTATTCTTTTTGTAGAATAGTGCTTGTTAGTTAGGTGAAGCGTTTGTGTTTTTTTTTTGTGCAAGAGTGATTTATATGTCAAAATGAGGTCAAAATTCCCCCACCTATTGGTGAAGCAGCTGATTAAACAGAGATATTTAGCATGGTTTTGGTTAATAATTAGCAATGATAATTAACTAAGTGTAATTATTAAGTGCTTTGAGCCCATAATCACAACTCCAGAGGACATCTCTGATATCTATTCAGAAGCAATGATTTTTGGTTAAGAAAACTATTTTCCTGAATTATGATTTTTAATTATAATTTTTGATAGAAATTAATTAATAATCATAATCCTGACAGGTGCTGTTTGAGCCACGATGCTTCATATGTACAGTATTGTGCAAAGGTTTTATGTAGGTGTGAAAAAATACTGTAACAAATCGCAGTGAATGAACAAAAGAGAACTCTAAATCAAATCAATATTTGGTGTGACCACCCTTTGCCTTCAAAACACCATCAGTTCTTCTAGGTTCACTTCCACACAGTTTTAAAGGAACCCGGCTGGTATTTTGTTCCAAAAATCTCGGATAACTAACCACAGATCTTCTGTGGACGTAGACTTTCTCACATACTTCTGTCTCTTCATGTAATCCCAGACACACTCCATGATGTTGAGATCAGGGCTCTGTGGGGGTCATACTATCACTTCCAGTAAGTCTTGTTCTTTTTTTATGCTGAAGATAGTTTTTAATGACTTTGACTGTATTTTTAGGTTCACTCACTGAGCATTTTGTAAATAGATAAAATTAAACAATCATCATTTATATTTCTGAAAGCCTTCCTCGTTTACAGCATTTTTTCACACATGTCTAAAACTTTTGCACAATTCTGTATTAGTGTAATAAAAATAACCAGTGAGACATTTTATTTAGTCAGTCAGTCATTTTCTACCGCTTATTCCATAGTGGGTCACGGGGGAGCTGGTGCCTATCTCCAGCAGTCTATGGGCGAGAGGCGGGATACACCCTGGACAGGTCGCCAGTCCATCACAGGGCAACACACAAACAACCAAGCACACACTCATTCATACACCTAAGGGCAATTTAGATTGACCAATTAACTTAACAGGCATGTCTTTGGACTGTGGGAGGAAGCCGGAATACCCGGTGAGAACCCACGCATGCACGAGGAGAACATGCAAACTCTATGCAGAAAGACCCCCGGCCGGGAATCGAACCAAGGACCTTCTTGCTGAAAGGCAACAGTGCTACCAACTGCAGCCCATTTTATTTATATATACAGAAATTTTGATTTATCATTGGAAAGGTTTCCGTGGGAATGCGTAGATGAACTTAAATGTGAATTCCAATAGCATACTCAAACTTTTATCAAAATATGGAATCAGAATGCATTCCAATTCTGTGAAAACTGGATATAAAAAAGCATGTTCAAGCAAGGCTTACACAAAGAAATAAAAGTCTTTTTCCAGTAGTAAGGTTTTAGAGAGTTTTCTACAGCCAAATGTAGTGAAGAAGAGCACTTCTCTCCACCACCCCTTGATACAAGGTTTCAATCAGCTAAGTGAACAAAAACATCTAAAGAAAATGTTTCCCTTTGTTGAGGTGCCCTTCACACCTGACTTTAGACAGTTCAAACATTAAAAATCACACAAAACGTATATGGGTGTGCAAGGTCTCATGGAGGTCTTTTGGAGTGCATCAGGAACTCATTGTGCTCCTGCTTGTAATAGACCGGGAGATTCCCCCACTTGCATTGAGCATGCACAGAACATCCATGTTAAGGTGAGCTTCTGGTAGTCAGAAAGACACCCGTCTGAAGACATATTATATTATAAAGCATATCCTTTCAGAAAGACGTAAAAAACATTTTTAAAAAGTATATTAATAGTTCTAAAATGCAGGTTTTCTGTTTCAGTTATGACATACCTGGCAAGCGTTACAATCAATTAGTAAAAAAGTGCTCCCTCACTCACAGAAGGACTTTGGGCTGATAATGTTTTTATGGTGGTGCTGAAATAAATGAGATTATTTTTAGCAAAAATAACACATACATTGTTTGCCAGACACCCAGTTTAGGTCATCTCAGTATGTATGAAAAATCTGACCAGTGAGCTGAAAACAAGACTGCATAAGAGAGGACCCATGACTCTGAATAATACAGGGAGTTTTTGCAGAAAGGAATGGTCAAAGATCCTGTTCAGGATGCCCCAACCCAGTCAAATCTTATAGGAGAAGACTAAGTGCTGTCCTTTTCGCAAAAGCAGATTGTGCAAAGTCATAACTGCATTATGTCAATAACTGTGTATTCAGTCATTTTATTTCAGAAACGTTTTATCTTAACATGATGTGGTTTTTACCCCAACTGACTACACTCAAAGTATTTATTTTTAAGTCTGAAGCTAATTGATGTTCAGGCATTTTAAACATCTTTACCAAAGGTGCCAACAAATGTAGAGGGCACTATACCTTACAGCCTAATGTGTTTTTAAAGTTGTGAACAGCATGTTGCCTTGAAGGTATTTTCACAAATCACATATGACACATATGCCTTCCAGTGACCTTTAGGATGTTCCCCTGTGATTTGACAACACACCTCTTCAATGTTAGGTGGTGCTTGGAACCATGCCTGACCAATTATTCACTCTCCCTCTCACACACACACCTCCACCCACCCTGATCCCCTTCTTCTTGTGCGTCTGCACATCTCCTTCTTGGACCGCGGTCCTTGCTCTAATCCTCTGGACTCAATGCTTAGGCTGCAGCTTGGTAATTCACCAAATCCCCTTCTGGTCCCCTTAACCCACACCTCTATTCCAATGTCAAGTGCTCCTTGACAGCAAATACACACTTTTCCAAACATATATTCATTGAAAATCATTTTGCATTTTTAAATGTTGGTAGATTAGGTGAAATACTTGCAGTTTCGTATTAATTCCTTTTCAAGTCCAAGTTTCTTTCGTCAGGCTTAGGGTTGAGGCCTTTTTCAACTGGCAGTGAAAGCATTCACCTTTGACTGACTGTTTTATTAATTGCTTTGTTGTTTTTGCCAAACACTGAAGCCATTGCTGTATTGCTATTGGAGTTCCCAGAAAAAAAAAAAAAAAAACGAATTATAGCCTGCCACAATGGCTGTTTGAAGCATTGGTCAAGAGCAAAATGCCAACAAACTGAGACAGAGATTAAATAAAAGATAAAAGATAAAATGGCCACACTAATAGAGAGAACCTGCATCAAATAATGTCTAGGACATCTCATCTGAAAATAAATTTTGCTTCATTTAAAATAAATCAAATCTGAACTGTGTGTACAGCTGTCTAAAGCTTTTGCAGTTATTTCAAATGATTCAAGAAATATAAACTAGAAATTAGTCACATTTTCAGTTCACTAGTTTTGACGTGTTAATGTTGTTTTAAAATTTAATTTAATTTAATTTAATTTAAATGTAATGCTTTTGATCAGTGGATCAGCAGTGGTGCCTGCAGAAATCTTTCACTGGGGGCCACATTGGGCCATTAAAAATCAAAATTAATCACCCACTTTGTATATTGCTATAATGTTGTACTATTACTATATAATAGGAACTACAAAAAATCCTATCATAGACCAATAGTCCTTTGTTTTGTTTTTGAAAATTTATAGTTCAAACTGACTACAAATTAGCATTTAAAGCTTCACAGACTACAAGCATTTTCAAGTTATATTCTTTAAAATAACAGGATTTTTTTCTTTTTACTAAATGAAAGACATTACAAAATTATTCATAATATACAAACTAAAAACAATAACCTTCATGTAAACTATTTACTAAATACTGAGTAAAAATTACAACCGTCATTCACATTGTTGAACTGAATTCAAAATACTTTATTTATTTATTTATTTATTTAACCCCACTCCACACTGGGCCACTGAATGGCAGCCCTTCTGCTTTACAGAATTATAATTGGAGCAAATAAACTGCATTAGGGTCATGAGAGGAAAAATAAGTGTGCTAACTTAAAAGCCCTTAGAATCTGTCTTCGCAACATTTCAGGATGCAATGCTGCTATGTGATTGGTTAAAAATCGGTTTTCTTAATTGCTGGACTGACCTTCTATTGAGACCTGCTATCACAGCATCCTCTTTGTTCCTTCATGATGAGTGTGTCTGCTCTGCTAGATGTTATTAGACTAATGTCATGCTCTACCCAAGTTAATGGTCTGCGGTTACTGTTGCAAAGCCCTGCTACTTGATGGAATAATTAACTTAGTATTAGTAGATTAATCTACCAGTTAATTGGCTAGGTCAAAGTGATTGTAACTGAGACTTTGTGCAACAGCTGACTAACCAACAGTGCTGTCATCTGATATTCACTCAGTGTATCCTTGATATTGTGTTCTTAACAAGGTACCTGGGCCATCCAATGAGATGCAGCCCCACAAGGGCTCATATGTTCAGAAATCTTTACTAGTTCTTTTAGACACTCCTTGTTTCTGTGTACATCACACATTAATCATTCAAATGATATAAAAGTTTTTATCTCAGAATAGAATGACATTAGGAAACTTTAACTCACCTTAAAATGTGTTTTATTAGTGGATCATCTGCACCAACTGTCAATGTTTGAAACATTTTATCAATTTTAGGTAATAGATTATTGTCAAAGTCAGCTTGTGATATTTGTTTTTACTTGATTTTAGATGTAAAATCATACAGTTAAAAAGTTAATAAAAGTGACAAATGGCAGCAACTTCCTTAAAAACACACACAATACTCCGTACTTTTTGCCCTGGAGATAAAGGGCCTGCTGAGAAACGTTGTCCAAGCCATGTAAGAGTGGCTTGGGAAACTCTTACGTGTACAGTTGTACACTTAAGTACACTGACTACTTAGGTGAAGCATTACTAAATAAAAAACTGAAAGAAACAAGCTACTGTTTTTCTTCAGAATTTACAGAAAAAGAAGCAAGAGCTCGTGATTGTATATGAATATTTCACAAATGTTTAGTCATAACTGTATTTTTAAATCCATTTAAAAAATATTCTAAATGCTTTGAAGTGAAAGACACTTCATAGACAAATTATCTGTTTGATATTTATAGCTCAGATTCTTTTTATAAACTATTGTCCACGAATAAATAAAATAGTGTTTCATCATACAACAATATAAAATTACTAATTGTATTTTCTAATAAATATCTTAGTCATATTATCTGGAATCACAAAATTAAACTAAAATAGTAAATTTAAAATTATATTTCTCTCTCCATAACCACTGAAACCAACAGCACCACTATGCAATGTCATTTTGTTTATTTACTGGTATTGAATAATCTTTTTTCCAGCCCTTCAGACTACTGACGGATGACTAGAGCAAATAAAAAGTAAGTGAATGTCAGTCAGGAACTATTTTTTAAGTAGACAAAAGTAAATATTAAACCAAATCTTCTCTAGATGAACACAAGTTGAAGGTTAATCGAAATCTGTTGCACCCTGATAGAATTTATTTTTAGAATTCATACGAACTTGTGACCCTAAAAACCAAAAGTGTTTAAATTCAATCCTGCATTTTTTTTTATATGATCATTTCTAAGTGTGGTACAAAGCTGCTGTTTTTTTATTATTTTAATAGCTTTTTGTGGTAATGTGAACTTGGGTTTTTCAGCCAAGAAATACATGTCTTGAGTTATATTTGTGTGTGTTGCCTTCAAAAATTATTAAAAGAAAGGATCTAAAATTATTTAAATCTAACCTTAATTGAGACAATTTTAACCACAGATATGTAATACAAAGTAACCAGGGAATGAAAACTGATAGAAATGTATTGAGACATTTGCCTCTGTTTTTGTCTTAATTTCAATTAAATCCCGATTTAAAAACATAAAGTTACATAATCATTCATACTTTGATGAAGAAAGGAAGAAAGCTGACCACAAAAAACAGAAACTCCAAAAACGTTTTTGTAGCCCAATCATTAAATCCTCAATCTATCTAACATTTTTGTACTAATTATTTTATCATGTCTGTGCAATAATCCTATCTGTTTTGAATCCTCTTAGAGTTGTGCTTTACTTGTCAAACAGTCTTGAAATAGACATACAATTGATCTGAGTCTGACGATAAACATACAGACACAACGTATAGAAGTATGGTGAATTTGATGGCCTCTGCACTCAAATGACAGGATACATTTTAGAAGGAGGAATTCTTGTTGAAATTAGTTTCTAATATTCACCTTTAAACAAGGACAACCAATAGTGTATATATAGAGTAATCCATCTTAGTTTTACCTTCATAAGAATAATTTCTGCATGTTTCCACAAAATATAGAAGCAGAAAAATGTATAAATGAATACATAGACTGGAGGGAGAACACTTTACAGGAATCAAATCCTTATTTAAAATTAGATAGTACATGGTACAGGTAAATGTCAGAAAATTTGTAGATTACATTTTTTTGTGATGTTGGCCCACCCTTTGCAGCTGAAGCAGCTTTAACGTTTCTGGGCAGGCTTTCCACAAGGATCAGGATTGTATTTATATATATTTATTGACCATTCTGTCAGAAGGGCTTTTTAAAGGTCAGACACTGATGTTGGACAAAGCAGCCTCCCCTCTCAATATCGTCTCAAAGGTGCTCTATTAGGTGGAGGTTAGGACTCTATGCAGGCCAGTGTAAAGTCATGATGAAACAGAAAGTTATATTGTTAACGTGAGGAGAGAAAAGTTTATCCATAAATTTAAAAATAAATATCATTTTACAAAACTATCCATTTCATTATTTTCATGTAGGTTTTTAAGTCAGCTTAGTAGCTCTTCACTTCCAATATTATTTAAAAATATCTAACATTTTAGTTTAATTGGTGTGAAATGGAGTTTTGACAAAAATTCAACTTGGAAGACTCACCTCCACCTCCGTCTAACTACTCCACTTCGTTCTCCACTCCAACCAATGAGCTCCTGATCCACATTCCCTCTTCAGCCAATAATCCTTCCAGGCTTTGCTTTAAAAGACCTTCACACGTAGAATCTCCTGATCTTCAGCTGAGCATCAATTTCAACGCATGATGTCAGAATATGAGTCCGATGATCTGGCCGGTTTCTTACAATGTCCTGTGAAGGATCCTCGCCCACCTTCTTCCTCTTCTACACGCAGGAGCACTCGCCTGGCCTCTAGCCACGTCGATCCATCTCCGACGTCTCAGCTTAGAGCGAGCGGTATATCTTACGGCTCAGACCTAGATCCTTCACACATCATTCAACTCGCCAAGTTCCTTCCTCACCATCATTCTTCTCCCTCTCCACCTCCTCCACCATCCACCTCCTCAGGAAAACGCCTCAAAAAATATGTTAATCCTCCTGCGAAGCATCGTAGAGGTCGCCCTGCTTTCACTCCGTCTCCCGCTGCCACACCTCCCAGTTCGTCTGCCGCTGCATTTCCTCCTACCATCATTACTCCTGCTCCCCAGGCTTCTTTGTCCTCTTCAGCTCCAGTCATTCCAGCTTCATTCATCTCATCCATGGATTCTCTCCAGCGTTCCATAACTTCACTCACCCACCATCTCCAGGGGTTTGCCGTCAACACGGCCACGTCAGCAGTTCCCCTCCCCCCTACTCCACCAGATGCCCAGCCTGCTCCATGGCCCCTCCCACCATTATTCACCCTCGCTAATGCTCAGCCAGGCTCATCTCTAGGTGAGATGTATTTTTTAATTTTTTTTTTCTCTCTCTCCTTTCTTTCCCCTTTTTGGTTTCCCATTCATGCGCCCTTCAAGCATATTGTTTCCATCCCTCTTTTCACATGCAGGCAGACCTTATGCATTTCACTGCCGTTTACAAATTCTCTGATCCCTGCCTTGCTAAAGATTTGTCTTTTGGCGAGTTTGTGGCAGCTTTTAGCAACTTCAGAGACATTATCTGTTCTGTTTACCTGGAGCGTAGGGTGGAACTTGATACTTATCTCTCCCTCATAACAAACCTCCATCTCAAATATGGCCGCTCGCTCTTTTTTCAGTATCATAAAGTATTTTCCGCCAAAGCCACATCCACATCCACACTTGCCCAATCAGGAGTCCGCTTAGACTGGTTCATGCTCGACGCAGAAATTCTTACTATGCTTACCCAAGCCACCTCTTGCATTACATGCGGCGCTGTCGGCCATCAGAGTTCCCTTTGCCCTTCTCTTCCCTTTTCTTCCAACACCTCCACCCATTCACAACTTCTCCCTCCTTCAGGTTCTCAACCTCTCAATCGCCGAGGGAGAAAAATCCAGGTTTATAACAATACAATAATTTCAATGAAGGTGTTTGCTCCTTTCCCATTTGTTCTTTTCTCCACATCTGCACCTGCTGCAAAGACACTCATCCAAAGTCCGTTTGCCCCCGCCGCTCATCTTTCTACAAACCCTTTCATGGACCCTAAAATTGATTTCTCGCCACCTTTCCAAACCAGTCTTAATTTCCGAATTGGCACTTCTTCTTCAATCTCATCCAGACCGATCTTTTGTCAATTTCCTCATTACAGTTCTGTCCCGGGGGTTTTTCACAGGAGAGCCTCCTTTTCACTCTTCTAAACTAATTTGCCCCAATCTTCAGTCAGCCCTCACCGAGCCGGAAGTAGTAGCTCAGCTCCTTCTCAAATAAGTCTCTAAGGGCTACATGATAGGTCCATTTAAATCTTCCCTTTCCCCCTTTTTCGTGTTAGCCTCTTAGGCATCGCCACCAGAAAATATTCAGGCAAGAAACGCCTCATAATCGACCTTTCTGCCCCTCACTCTGGTCCTCATCCCAGCATTAATTCCATCATTTCCAAACCCCCCTTTTCCCTTTTCTATGCTACGCCCGACTACGCCATTGCACTCATCAAAATTGCTGGGCGTGGCGCCTGGCAATGGCTGACGTCACCGATGCCTTTAAAATCATACCGTTCCACCCCTCTCAGTGGCACCTTCTAGGCGCCAAGTGGGATTGTCGTCTCTATTTCGCAGTAAGGCTTACATTTGGTTGCAGAAGCAGCCCCTGCTTGTTCAACAAACTGACCGAAGCTCTCTGCTGGATTCTCCTTAATGTATCTAAACTTCCTTCCGTTCTCCATCTTCTGGATGATTTTCTCCTCATCGACCCTCCTACCCCTTTCCCTGGCCCGTCTCTCCCAAAGCTTCAACAGTTGTTTCACCAAGTCGGTGTTCCCCTGTCATTGGAAAAAACGGCAGGTCCAGCCAAGCTGCTTGAGTTCCTCGCTATCACTCTCGACTCCAAAGCAATGGTTGCCTCATTGCCTGAAGACAAACTATCTCGTATCCGTGAAGTCTCTCAGTCCTTCATTTCTTCCCCAGTAGTTTCCAAACGTCAACTTCTGTCTCTCCTGGTCATCTTAATTTTGCCATGCTCATCATTCCCCAAGGTCGCTCCTTCATCTCGCACCTGCTCGACCTGGCAAGTTCTGTCCCTTCTCTGCTTGACCTTGTTTGTGTAGACAACAGCTATCATTCCGATGTGGCTTTCTGGTCCAGTCTTCCTAGAAACTGGAATGGAATATCTTTCTTTTATGACGACATCATTCAGTCGGCCGACTCATTTCAATTTTTTACAGACGCAGCTCCGTCCGTAGGTTTTGGGGGGTTCTTTCAGGGAGAATGGTTCACTGACGTATGGCCACCTTCCTTTCCTTAATCCGAATCCTCAGCTATTTATGAGATTATCCCCATCACAATAGCTTGCTGCGTGTGGGGCCCTTACTGGAAAAGAAAGCGCATTGCCGCTTTATGTGACAATGCAGCCGTGGTTGATGCTATCAACAAAGGCCGCTCATCCTTCAAAGCTGTCATGCATTACCTCCGTTGTATCACCTGGCAGGCTGTAACTCACAATTTCATTATCTCTGCCTGTCATGTTCCTGGTTATTCTAATTCAATCGCCGATGCTCTTTCTCTTTCTAAATTTCAGATCTTCCATCGACTTTGCCCCTCAGCCAACGCTCATCCCACTCCGATTCCTCCTTTCGAAGATCTAAAACTGGATTAAGCCCATCTCTCCTTCCTATGCTGCAATCAGCCAGAAAGTATTGTATCTAAGGTCTAGCCCCTTCCACTTTCAAATCATATTCCTTCGCCTGGCAAACCTTTGCAAAATTCTGTCTTGCTCATCACACACCTCTCTATCCAGTTCGTATTCAAACAGTCCTTGCTTTTGTTACTCATTGTTTTAAATTCTGTCGTTTCAAGCTCCCCTATATCCGTAGCCTAATAACAAGCATCAATTTCTTCTCAAGAAATCATGTTTCTGAGCCAACTCCTAGTCTCTTCACTCATCACGCCATCAAACTCCTCCTCAAAGGCATCTCAAAACATTGCACTTTGCAGCCTGACACTCGGAGACCTACTACACTTCCCCTCCTTAAAAATCTCCTCACAACCCTTCGCTCCTGCCCTTTATCATCTTATGTTAAATTGCTTCTCTCCTGTGCCTTCCTCCTCGCCTTCCATGGCTTTCTTAGACTTAATGAATTTACTTCTCCTTCCAATTCATTCAAAGCTTCTAGAGATTTAGCATTTTCATATCTAAAGTTCTACCCAGACCATTTTAAACTTTACCTCAAACACACCAAAGGTAAAGGTCCATGTTTCCTATCTATTGTTCGCCTAGACGGCCCGTTTTGTCCTTTCCAAGCTACGTTAACCTTTGCTCTTAAACGCCATTAACCCAGCTTGTCTAGCATGCCCCTTTTTCTCACTCCAGAAGGAACACCCATGACCTCTTCCTGGTTCCTAAAACATCTGAAGCAAATTCTAGTTCTATGCAATCTGCCCCCTAGTCAGTTTTCCGGTCATTCATTTCAAATCGGGCCTGCCACTACAGCAGCCACCCTAGGAGTCTCAACAGCATCCCTCCAACAACTTGCCTGTTGGTCATCCTCAGCTTTTTCTTCCTATGTTCATCCAGAAGTTCACTCTGTCCTAGCTGCTCAACAATCTCTACGCTCTTAGGTAAGAGCTTCCTGCATTAACTGGTGGTGGTTGACATTTCCCCATATTGTTTTCACCTTTCCATGTGAACCCGCTTCTTCTAACGTCATTATTCTTACTCCCAGTCTCCTCAAGGTTTCATCCTCCATCATTTGTCAGCAGCTGTTACCGTTCATTATCTTCCTCATCTCTTCATAGAAGACATAACTTCACCTTTTCTCATTACAGGTATAGACATCATGACATTTGCTTTCTCTAGATTATTTTTCACCGTTGTCTTGTCAGGATTAGTTCATCCCTCCTTCTACGCCTTAGCAGGCTCAATTCATCCTTAATTATGATTTAAGCTTAATTTATGTATCTAGACTCCTCAGCAGCTCAGTAGGCACCCTTAATTTCTCTCCACACCTTAGCAGGCACATTCTATTCCATCTACTTCTTCATCTTAGCAGATGCCAGCCCCTCCTCGCCTTGGCAGGCACAGTCCGTCCCTGCCTACACCTTGGCAGGCATAGTCCGTCCCTCTCTAAGCCTTGGCAGGCACAGTCCGTCCCTTTCTACACCTTGGCAGGCACAGTCCGTCCCTCTCTACGCCTTTGCAGGCACAGTCCGTCCCTCTCTAAGCCTTGGCAGGCACAGTCCGTCCCTTTCTACACCTTGGCAGGCACAATCCTTCCCTCTCAACGCCTTAGCAGGCACAGTCCATCCCTCTCTACGCCTTGGCAGGCACAGTCCATCCCTCTCTACACCTTGGCAGGTGCAGTTCATCATTCTCAATTCCTTGGCAGGTTCGATTCATCATTCTCATGCTTTAGTCAATCTCCTTTCGCCCCTTCAGGCTCAAATAATTCCTTCTCATGCCTTGTCAGGCTCTCAACATCTTTTCATTCTGTCAGTTTGATATTCTCATTTTTTTATTCTGATCTCATTACATCTACCATTCACTTAACAATCTCACATCATTCATGCTAACCAACATTTTGTTATATTCAGCCTAGGCCCCATCCTCCCCCCTTTGGGGGGAAGACTTCTCTAACTCTAAGCCTAAGATGTTTATTCAATCTTACATCATTATCAGCATCCATGTCTTCCTCCGGGGTCCGAGCGCCAAAAGAAATCAAACATCAGCTAATACACTCCTCTAATTGCCAACTCTGTGTTTCTCTCATTCGTGAGTCTTTCCAGGTTGAAATGGAGTTTTGACAAAAATTCAACTTGGGAGACTCACTTCCACCTCCGGCTCTGTCTAACTACTCCACTTCGTTCTCCACTCCAACCAATGAGCTCCTGATCCACATTCCCTCTTCAGCCAATAATCCTTCCAGGCTTTGCTTTAAAATACCTTCACACAAAGAATCTCCTGCTCTTCAGCTGAGCTTCAATTTCAGCACATGTTGTCAGACTACGAGTCCGATTATCTGGCCGGTTCCTCACAATGTCCTGTGAAGGATCCTCGCCCACCTTCCTCCTCTTCTACACGCAGGAACACTCGCCTGGCCTCTAGCCACGTCGATCCATCTCTCTCGTCTCAGCTTAGAGCGAGCGGTATATCTTACGGCTCAGACCTAGATCCTTCACACATCATTCAACTCGCCAAGTTCCTGCCTCACCATCATTCTTCTCCCTCTCCACCTCCTCCACCATCCACCTCCTCAGGAAAACGCCTCATAAAATCTGTTAATCATCCTGCGAAGCATCATAGAGGTCGCCCTGCTTTCACTCCGGCTCCTGCTGCCACACCTGCCGGTTCATCTGCCGCTGCATTTCCTTCTACCATCATTACTCCTGCTCCCCAGGCTTCTTCATCCTCTTGAGCTCCAGTCATTCCAACTTCATTCATCTCATCCATGGAATCTCTCCAGCGTTCCATAACTTCACTCACCCACCATCTCCAGGGGTTTGCCGCCAACACGGCCAATCATCCCTCCAGGCGTTGCTTTAAAAGACCTTCACACGCAGAATCTCCTGCTCTTCAGCTGAGCACCCTTATCTCTTCAGGCCTCCATTCCACCACCAGTATTAGGATCCCCCCTTTGGGGGGAAGACTTCTCTAACTCTAATGCTAAGATGTTTATTCAATCTTACGTCATTATCAGCATCCATGTCTTCCTCCGGGGTCCGAGCGCCAAATTAAATCAAACATCAGCTAATAAACTCCTCTAATTGCCATCTCTGTGTTTCTCTCATTCGTGAGTTTTTCCAGGTTGAAATCCTAATAATTTAAATATAAAGACAAACATAAATCACATTTGAAAATTGAACATTAGATTTGAAGAAGAAAAGGAGAGAAACTGAAACGGAACTGAAAACGGAAACAAAAAAGATTGAAATAGTCATAAAACACTTACATACCGCTGTATGTCAAATTTCCGTAGGACATTTTTCTTCCAGTCCATACCCTGATCTGACAGTTATATGGTTTGAGTAGTGTAACAGAGCAAATCAAGCAAAATGAGCAAGTAAAGATAGTCCCATTGCTCCAAATTGAAGTCATGATTTTATTAAATTGGATTTATCAAAGTTTATGTTAGTTTCCACAACATTTCCAGTGTAAGCTCTCTGATATTGTTGCCTCAACTTGTCACAATCCAAATCTGTTTACTTTTTAATGTTGTAAACTCTGTTCTCAACCCCCCACAATCAGCCTGACTGGAGTGCTCGACTGAAGTGTGTCGTTTTGAACTTTTTGGTTTATAAAGTTGTAAACATTAAAGCCTCATAACTCCTTCCTATGACCCTTCCATCTCTGTCACATGCTCATCTGTTTTTGACCGGTTTGAGCTTATCAGTCTACACTCATTACGTGAGATAATTGGTCATATGATGCTTGCTGAGCCACTTTAGCAACTTGCGTTCTTAATATTATCAACAGCAGTTTAGAAGCGTGAATTGTTTGAGTTTTAAGCATGTGGTTGTGACACCACTAATTAAAAAGACTGGCTTGGACTCTCTAATCTTATGCCAATTTCTAAACTCCCTTTCCTCTCAAAGATTCTGGAGAAGATTGTTTATCATCAGTTTAGTTCTTTTTTGATTAAAAATAAGGCATTTGAGTGTTCCAGTCCGGTTTTTAAACCTGCCACAGCACTGAGCCCGTAAAGCTCAGGGGATTTTAATGATGTTCTTGTAGCCACAGAACTTTTTTTTTGTTTTTTGGAGCCTATGAGTCCCATGCAGCATCTCTCTCATGCAGAGTGCTTCAAGGCTCTAATTCTTGTCCCCTTTCACCTTTCCCTTTACCTACTCCCATTTCGGTCAATTCACCAAAAACACGGTGTAGCCTTCCATTTTCATGCAAACAACAGTGAGATTTCTACGACACTGTCGTGGGTTCCTTCTAGTTGCCCATGTGGTGGGCCTGGACAACATCAACTTGACTCCAAAAAGTGGAAAAAATCACAGAGGGCATGTCAGCATCTAAAGGTTGAGCTTTTTATTTACACACCTCCCAAAACTGAAGTGCAGAGTAGCAGAATAAATGAGAAGAAAAACTTGATATATACATAATATTTACAACTCCTTATCTTTCTCTTAGTGCTGCCCATCAACATTACCTCCTCTGTAACCAGGCCAGACTGACACCAGCAGAGCCAGAAACTCTTCTTCTAAACCCTAAGCCCCACCCCACAATCAGATCAGCCAACAATTAATCATTTATTTTACTATGCAGAAAAACCAAAACATTAATGACCCCAAAAACAATCAATATTAACTTCTTGATTTCATTCTAAAGCTCTTGGTTTTCTTTAGTTAAAAATAATCTACAATTAAGTTTTCTGCTGGAAGACTACCGACTTCCTTTATAAACAGGACAAAGCGTTACGCCCACTTTTACTCAAACTGCCACAGGCACCCGGACAACGCTACATGAGTGAGTACAAACTTATATCGTCATGTTTAAATGTGAATGTATGAGTACCGATTTCTACGCGTGCACGCTCCCTCTCACTCAGTCAGGTCAGCAAAAGTGACCGTGCTTTCCTTGACATCGCACCAAGACTATGGAACAAATTACATTTACATATCAGGGATGCCGACTCACTTTATGTTTTTAAATCTTCTCTCTGGCTTTTAACTCAGTTTAAGGTGTTGGCTTATGTGGTTTACTGTTGTTTATTTTTATGCACCTGCTTTCTAGTTATTCTGTTTTATTGTGTTTTTGCTTTTATTATTATTTTCTTTTTATTTCTTGTTTTATTATTAAAGAACTTTGCCCAACTGAGTGGCCAGTTAAGTGCTATAGAAATAGAGTTGAGTAGAATTGAGAGTTATCACCTATTTTGATTTAATAATCTTTCAGATACTGTAGGCAAATTAATACAGGGATCCCTAAATGTATTTGTTTTTCTTCCAGAGAAAATAACTGCAAAAAGTGGAATAAAAGTGAATACATTTTTCTTGAAATAAGTGTTTGCCCTTGATTTGAACAGATAAGTAGGGCAATTTACCAATGCAATCAGATTTTTTGCCTTTGAAATTAGAAAAAAAACAAAAAACTATTATCTTATTTCAAGTGCATAACATATTTTTATCCTTTTTTTAGTGGCCAAAATACGCATTCTATTGGCAGATAATCTTACTTACCTGCTCAAACTATCACTTTTTGCAGCATGCTCGCACTGTTTGGTGAGAATTTTAGTTATGTTTGAAACAATAGCATAAAGTTTTATCTCAAAACTTGTTTGAGCAGGACATTATCATACAGTAAATTGCACCCTTTCTATTCTAGATTGATGAAATATGTCTTTTATCTAACAGCTGAGAACTGTGCCCTTGTGAAGTACTTCAACTTTATCTTTACTCTTTCTGTAACTTGACACTTATTTTGGCTAAATAGGTGCATCCTGTAGGTCTGGATCTTTCCTGACATTTGTAGTAGAAATAATTAGTTTTGGTCTGGTTTCGGGGACCAATATAGCCAGCCCCCACCCCCAGAACCGCTCTCCTCCTCACCCTACCTCTCCATCTTGCCTGCCCTGTGTACCTGCAGTAAAAAAACAGGCTTTAATGTTGTTTTCCTTGCCTCATTACCTGTGCTTGTATGCTCTGGCGACCACAAAACTACACACTGCCCTGTGAAATCTCAAAATTACCAAGGGGCAATAGAGATGTAGAAAATGATGCCCAGAGTAAACTGTTAAATTTAGAGAGACTCTGCCCACCTCTTATCTAGTTCCTATTTAATGTATAAGCAGAAAAAGTACCAATGTATTAACATTATCCAAATAAGCAACTGTGCTTTTAGACATCACACTTTTAAAAAAGGACTTCACAAACCACCCATATCCCGCTGTGTGAATAGTTCCCCTTGATGTAAAGAGCATAACAAATGCACTGAAAGCATTCTAGACAGTTGACAGTGGCATTCTAATCTGAACTAGAATATTATTTATAATACTTTATTATTATTAATTATACTTTATTATTTTCGAGCCTTGTGTGAAAACCTCTCACTGCACTAATCATCTGCACAATTAGACCCATTTGGAGATAAGATAGGTAGCTTTGATCAGTGCTGCGTACTGAGATATTTGGAGAAGAAGGTCACAATGAATCATGTCTTTCCTATTTGCAGTTAAGCTTGGATTGCAGATTCTATTTGAAACACGCCAGGCCGTCTACTATTATACTGACAGTGATCCATTTTATTATAGTCAAGGATTCAATGTATTTTGGTTTATTTCAACTTGTGTTTTTATTTTTTCTGTTAATCATGCCAAAACAATAACATTACTGTGTTATGATTCTGGCATGTCTGCTCTACCCTGTCTCCCTGGCTGCAATCAGCTGATGAGATGCACCTGGTGGCTGCTGCTGTGCAGTGCAATCTATGGCATGCCAAGCACCTGTGTCTGCCCTGATATATACTGACTCTGACAAGCAGACGGTGCCAGATTTTTGAAAGCCATCGTGTGAGTAGATATCCAGCGTTCCTTCCTGTCTGATCATTGTTCTTGACCTTGCCTTGCCTTTTGGATTTATGCCTCTGCCTGCTCCCTGTCGGAATATTTGGATTTTGGTTGTCGACCTTGTTTCCTGCATCTGGTTTATGCCTCTGCCTGCCCTTGCCTGACACCTCTTGTTCCGATCGTTGACCCTGTTTCTGTCCTTGGATTATTGAGCCAGCCTAGCCCTCGGATTATTCAGCCTGGAGTCACTTCTTACCTGAGCTGTGGAGATCACCGCCTGCTGCCCACTGAGGTTTCCCCTCTGGGTCTCAAGACAAAAGCAGTGATTCCTGGAAGCTGTGAGGAGTGTTACCTGTGTGACGTTTTCCTGTGGCTGAATAAACCTTTTAAACTTTCAGTACTGTGTCTGGCTGAATCTTGGGTCCGCCTTTTTCTGATTCATAGCAGAAAAATCTGGCCAAAAATGGACCCATCGCCAGCACAACAGTGGCGCACCCATGTTGATGAGACCCTTTCCTGGTTGGGTTCCGGCTTGGAGGAAATAATTTCCACATTACGTTATATCAACCTTGTCCCTGAGCCACCACCGTCACAAAGAAACCACGCCCGAGTGACACGGACAACAGCAGAGGTAAGGGAGCCACGCCTCTCTCCGCCTGAGATGTTCAGGGGAGACCCAGACCAGTGTCGAGCTTTCCTAACTCAGTGTGAAATTCATTTTGAGCTTCAGCCGTCATCCTTTCCCACTGAACATTCCAAGGTGGCCTTTGTTATATCTCTGCTAGCAGGAAAGGCAAAAACGTGGGGGATTGCTGAATGGCAAAACAGGTCTAAATCTTGTAACTTCTATGAAACTTTTTCTAAGGAACTCATTCGAGTTTTTGACCCTATTATTCCAAGTCGTGAGGCCACAAGAGGATTACTGTCCCTCAAACAGGGTGATCAGCCTGTCTCGTCCTATATAATTGACTTTCATTTGTTGGCTGCAGAGGGCCGTAGGAATGAGGCAGCACAGATGGATGCATTCATGAAAGGACTAAACGCAGACATCAAGGATGAGTTAGCGACCCGTGACTACCCCTCTTCCCTGAAACAACTCGAGGACCTGGCTGCTCGCATTGATATTCGGCTGGCAGAGAGAAGGAGGGAGAAGCGACATGAGGAGGGTCGCTCATCATTAACTCAGGGTTCTGCACACCGGCATAAAAAAAGGAGCCGGTCACCTCTCACTGAGGAAAATGAGAATTGTGAGCCCATGCAGCTGGGCAGAACCAAGATTACCCCTGAGGAGAAAGATTGTCGGAGAAGATTCATGCTCTATTTTTATTGTGGAGAGAAGGGACATTTAGCACTCAGGTGTCCACTAAAAGGACAGGCTAAGCAGAGGAAGGGAGGTCTCTGCTGAGCCAAAGTCAACTAACTGCCTCCTCCTTCTTGTTTCCTGCCCGTTTTCAAACCTCTTCCATGTCTCTCCAGGGGGCCGTGTTTATTGATTCAGGAGCAGACACTGAATTCATGGATGAAACCTTCGCAAATAAGAACGGTATAAAACGTATGCCATCAGCTGACACACGAAACGTGGATGGTCACAGCATGAACAATTCACATCTCAGGACGGAGGAGATTACTTTAACAGTTGGAGGTAATCATCAAGAAAAAGTAACTTTTATGATCATTAATTCACCTGAACTTCCTGTAGTCCTAGGGGCCTCCTGGTTGCAGAAACACAACCCTCACATTGACTGGAAGAAAAAAATAAGTTCTGGGTTGGTCTGAGTCATGTTCCGCTGACTGTCTTTTGTCTGCTGCTACGGAGGTCAGTGTGGAGAATGAGGTTGAGGAAACCTATCCGGATTTATCCAAGGTACCGCAAGAATACCATGATTTAAAGGAAGTATTTAATAAAATCAAGGCCACAGCTCTGCCACCCCACAGACCATATGATTGTGCTATTGATTTGCTTCCTGGCACATCACCCCCTAAAGGCAGAACCTAATCATTGTCTGGTCCAGAGTAGAGGCTGACATTTTTTCGGAAGTCCCACGGGTCACGGGATTCCCACAGTAATCCCGCGGGACGGGAGACAGCATCAGTAAAGATCAAGTGATTGGGACGGTACAGGATAAAAAATGAACTTGAGCAGACGGGAGCGGGAGCTAACCAATAGGAGGGAAAATAAACTAGGATCAATTATCTTTGGAAATGTAAAACTGAGACTTTGTTATAAACTTTAAGAAAAACAAATTGGATCGACGCCGCCATTGTGTAGTTTTGTTTCTAAGAAGCCTATACTATAATGCGAGTCAAACGAACTACACGACCCACAAGCCAACAGTGCTTCTGATCGATGTTTTCCACCTGCGTTCAAGACGGAGGGAGCAAACGCAAGTGGAGAACTGGACCTGGTAAAATTGGATTTGCAACATACAGTCAGAAATAAGGACTTATCTATTAAACTCATAGAGCTGACAGGAAAGTCGCAAATATGACCTAACTTCAGGAGAGTTGAATGTAGCGGTGTCAACACGCAGTCTGTTAGGTACGGAAGCCCGTGAGGCGACATGGGGAAATTTATTACTTTTCCGTCCCCACGCAATACTTTTGCGTACGGCATTTTGGAACAGCAGCACAGATGACAAACTGCTCATAAAACAAACAGCACTGATATGTGATTGATATGGTTTATTTGTCATATGCAGGTTAACACGCAGTAAACAATGTGATGAAATGCTTAGGATAAGAAGAACCGTTCACATCACGATAAAAACAAAAACACGGCGTACAAAAAAAAAGTACACATCATGCAGCAGTAATAAGCAAACAAAGTGTCTCAGATGTGGTTTCGTGCAGTATTATTGTTCAGTAGTTTGTTTGACAGCTTGTGGATAAAAACTGTCTTTTAGTCTGATTTGAAGATAATTTTATTTAAGGCCAATTTCAAAATAAAACTCAATAAATTTCAAAACGGGTGTAGTGTTTGTTTCATTTTTGCAGTTATCTGGTTTGGAAACTATCCCACAAAGTATTGCGAAATAACACAAAGACTATTGCATGAGAACGCAAAAAGTATTGCGTGGGACACAAAAAAGAAAAAAATCCCCCCTTGTCCCCTTGCGGGCTCCATATAGAAAGGCTTCATCAAGGGAAGATATTAAATAAATATGTTGTGAAATAGAAAAAAAAATTTATGTACCATTAAATGTACAATTTATTTAATACATCATTAAATATTAAGTGTACCACTAATTACGTCATGTCGTCTTTAAAATTATATTTTATTATTCAGTGGCACATTTAATTGCATAATAGTCAATTTCATGATATAATGGTACATTTATTGTTTCTAATGATGTATTAAATAAATAAATGGTACCTTTAATTTAATGGCACATTTAATGTTACATTTCTTTCATGTTAAATTTACTTCACTTATGGGATATTCACATTTATTTATTTAATGATGATTTTATTGTATTAATTTTGTCCAGTTTGACCCTCCATTCTTGATGCCTGTATAGGAGGTCATGTCAGAATTTGAATCAGGTGTTCTGGAGAAGACGGTCATCTAAAACTTGCAGGGAAGGGGTCCTTGAGGACCAGGGCTGGGAACCATTGAGGTACAGTTTCTAAATTGTGAAGGTAATGCCTTTTTGGCCTTTTGTTCAACAAGTACAGTTCTCTTTCTAGGTGCATTTTTCTTTCGTTTCAGCAACTTGAAACATAAAAGTAATGTCATTGTTCAAAGGAAACGATCACTTAATAAATAAGTAAAATACAACTGGGTACATTTTGTTTATTCAATTAAGATAGGCAAGGTCTGTTTCCTTGTTTGATATTTTATTATTTCTTCATTATTATTCTTTTTACTTTAACTGGCCTTTACTACAGCTAAAAACAGGGACCTAACTGGTCCTTCAAAGAAAGAAATGGCCAAAAGACTAAATGAAGAAAACAAAAATGGGAGTGGCACAGGAGTGGGAGTCGTTCTGAATGGGAGCGGGATGGGAGTGGGAGTCAATTTACCAGGAGTGGGACGGGACAAGATTTTTTTCGTTAAGCTGGCCTGGGATTGGGATGGGACAAGACATTTTTCTGTGGGAGCGGGATGGGACAGGAGAGAAAATCCACTCCCGTGTTACCCTCTAGTCCAGAGCACAGGGCCATGAAGAATTATGTTCACATTCAACCTTCTTCCTCTCCTGCAGGTGCTGGTTTCTTTTTTGTTGGGAAGAAGGATGGTTCGTTGAGACGATGCATTGATTATAGAGGCCTTAATGAGATAACAGTTAAAAATAGATAACCCTTACCACTCATGAACACAGCTTTTGATCAGATCCAGGGAGCCAAGATATTTTCTAAACTGGATCTAAGGAATATCATCTGCATAAGCATATCATCTGGTCCAAATCAGAGAAGGAGATGAGTGGAAAACGGCTTTCAACACGCCTACAGGCCATTATGAATACAAGGTCATGCCATTTGGACTTACTAACGCTCCTGCAGTTTTTCAGTCATTGGTCAATGACATTCTAAGAGGGTCAATTCGTATTTGTTTATCTTGATGACATACTGATTTATTCTCAAGATCTGGAAACCCACAAAAAACATATCAGAGCTGTTCTCCTGCGTCTTCTCCAAAACCAGTTGTTCGTCAAGGCAGAAAAATGTGAGTTTCACATCACTACCACTTCCTTTTTAGGCTTCATCATTTCCCCAGATCAAGTGCTTGTCGATCCCACCAAAGCAAAGGCCGTTTTGGAATGGCCTGTTCCAACTGATCGCAAGCAACTTCAAAGATTTCTGGGCTTCGCAAACTTCTAAAGAAGGTTTATTAGAAATTACAGTCTGGTTGCTACTCCCCTGAACGCTCTTACCTCTTCCAAGACAATATTTTTGTGGAATAAGGATGCAGAGAAGGCCTTCAATAAGTTGAAGGAGCTCTTCACGTCAGCTCCAGCGTTACAGTCTCCTGACCCAGAGAGACAGTTTATTGTGGAGGTGGATGCCTCAAGCACTGGGGTCGGAGCCGTATTAAGCCAAAGAGGTGAGGATGATCGTGTTCACCCATGTGCCTTTTTCTCAAGGACTCTGTCTCAGGCTGAGCGGAATTACGACGTGGGACAAAGAGAGTTACTGGCCGTCAAGTTGGCATTGACAGAATGGAGACATTGGCTGGAGGGGACTAAGGAGCCATTTATGGTGTGGACTGACCATAAAAACTTGGAGTACCTGAAATCAGCAAAACGGCTGAACCCCAGGCAGGCAAGGTGGGCTCTGTTTTTTGGTCGTTTTAATTTCTCCCTGTCTTACAGGCCAGGGAGTAAAAATGGCAAACCTGACGCCCTATCCCGGATTCAAGAGCCTGCAGAATCTCAGTCTGCAGGTGAAGAGGAGTTTATCCTTCCTGAAACCGTCAGGTTGTCTGTATCCCGAGTTGAGGTGGAAAGAGAAGTCCAGGAGGCCATTAGGGATCTGCCTATCCCATCATCATGCCCACCGGACCGCTGTTTTGTTCCTAAACGCCTTGTGCCAAAGGTATTGGAGTCTTGTCATTGCTCTCGCCTCGTTTGTCATCCTGGAATCAGCAGAACTATTCAGACAGTTCAGTCTCAGTTTTGGTGGCCATCGCTGGTCAAGGATGTCAAAGACTTTGTTTCTGAATGCACTCAATGTTGTCGAGCCAAGCCTTCTCGTCGCCCCCCTGCGGGGTTGTTGCACCCATTGCCCATTCCCCCTCGCCCATGGTCGCACATTGCGATGGATTTTGTGACAAGTCTACCGGTTTCAAATGGTCACTCTGTACTACTAACCATAATTGACAGATTTTCAAAGATGGTTCATCTGGTGCCCTTGGAGAAGTTTCCATCTGCAAAGGAGATGGGTGAGATATTGACCCGAGAAGTTTTCAGGCTCCATGGAATCCCTAATGACATTGTTTCCGATAGAGGACCCCAGTTTGTGTCATGTTTTTGGAAGGAGTTTTGTTCTTTGTTGGGAATTTCTGTTAGACTCTCTTCAGGGTTTCATCCTCAGTCTGATGGCCAAACCGAGAGAGCCAACCAAGAAGTAGAAACCAAACTTCGTATCTTATGTGAGTATGACCCGACCAAGTGGTCACAAAATTTGCCCTGGGTTGAATACGCCATGAACTCTATGCAATCAAGTGCCACTGGTTTGTCCCCTTTTCATGTTGTGTTTGGTTTCCGGCCACCCATGTTTTCGGTTCAGGAGAGAGAGGCTAATGTTCCATCCGCCCAAGCGGCTGCTCTAAGGTGCCAAAGAATATGGAGAAAGGCCAGGAGGTCAATGATCAGAATGTCACTGGTTCAGTCAAGAACGGCCAACCGGAGACGGATCCCTGCCCCTAAGTACCAGGTGGGGCAGAAAGTTTGGCTCTCCGCCCAGGACCTTCCATTAAAGGTAGAATCCCGGAAATCGGCACCCCGATTTGTTGGACCTTTCCCAATCTCCAAGATCATCAATCCTGTCGCTGTACGGCTGAGATTACCCAACTCCATGAGGATTCATCCCACGTTCCACGTTTCTCAGGTTAAGCCCTTCGTGCAGCCCCAACAAGAGATTTATTTAATGATCCATTAATCAGATGTATATACATCTGATTATAGTATATATAGTATATAATAGTATATATTATATGAGCTATAATAACATTTAATTTCCCTTTGGGATTAATAAAGTATTTTTGAATTGAATTGAATATTTATACTTTATTTAATACAAATTAATTTCTTGCATATTTATTATCACCCAAATATATTTAAAATATGTTGTTTTCCTCAAAAATATATAATTTTTATTTTTATTTTATTTTTTATTTTTTTATTATTTTTTTATTATCCTTTTAACTCTTAAAAACTGATATATTTTCTGTCCTGGTAAATCCCTGTTTTATTTTCTCACCCAACATAAAATATGGCCAATATTAATCACCATTTTAGTAATGATTACTGTCTTGATTTGGAGTTCACTCACTTTGTTTTTTTCACATATTAAGTAGGATTCATTCAACCCCTGGCTGTCTAGTTGGTGTCCTAAAAATGATGTGGGCTACATCAATAATTGCCAAACATTTTGGGGAAAACCTGGTCTGATCTGTAGAAATGGTATCCAGCTGTTGGGTCACAGTCCATTTTGACCAGAAACTAACTGCTACTACACCTCCCAGCATGAATTGCAGCTCAACAGGTGTCGCAGCTCTGATGTCACTGGAGGTGAGCTTCATAAGGGCTCACAAACGCATGATGAGGGACTGCTGCAAAGTCAACGACACAATGCAAATAATTGTCCACTGTCGCTACATGCTCTTCCAGGAGGAGTAATTATTGCAGGTCAGCAACTCCATGGTTTTCCTTACAGAGAAACCTTTTTACCAATTTAAATAATAAGCTGAATTTCACTGCATTGTTTTAAAACTAGGATCAATTGAAATATATGTGATTGATTTATGATGACGTGTTGTGAAATGGCGCTAAATAAATACACTGAACTGAATTGAAACTGAATTGATTTTTTAAAAACTTTTAGTTTAAATAAAAGTAGTGGATTACAATATGAATATATATTTATATAAACTGGTTAATTGTTCAATTTCTGAATAAATCTAATATTTTTATTATTTTGTTGCATTTAGTGGTACACTCAGTCTGGCTACTTTTTCGCTCAGTAATTATTTTATTGAGTCATTTTTTTATATTATTTATTTATGGATTCTTAATAATGGCAGAATTGGTCCTCCACACTCTTCAGCTGTAGGTGTCAAAGTGATAGAGTTTTCATTGTCATGAACCTTTTAAATTTTGAATTTTTTAAATGAGAAAAAGGGTGTTTAGTTTCTGTCACAGAGTGCTAGCTGTGCCCTAGCTTGCCACCTTCCTATCTCTATCCCCCGAAGTTAGGCACAGTTTACTTAGCTCACTTCACCAATCTTTTGCTGTTAGAATGTTCCAATTCAATTCAGTTTATTTATATAGTGCCAATTCACAACACATGTTGTCTCAAGGAACTTCACAAAAGTCAGGTACATACATTCCAATTAATCCTAACCATTGAACAGTGCAGTCAGATTCAGTTATTTATTCAAATTGGATAAAAAGTTTTTCTATGTGAGGAAACCCAGCAAATTACTGTTGAGGTGCCAGTATTCCACAAATATTGGCACCTCAGCATGTTCTAAAATGCTGGAGCAAACTGGGAAAAATATATAACCTTCACCCCCATCCCCCACCCTACCAGCCCCTGCCCAAACAATTCCATCTTGGTCTTTACTATGAATATTTTGCACAACTCAGTACATGTTTCATTAGCTTGCAGGGCTATGGCTTTCTAGGTAATGTTGGGATGCTGAGATTGAACCTCGCTAGTTTTTTTTTTCTTTGACAGTTTTTCATGTTTTGGCAATATGCTGTTTTAAAATGTCTCTTTAAAGAAAAAGCATCACTGAAATGGTGTTTACAAATATCACTGCCAGAAGCAGTGGATTGGTAGGTTTGAGCAGTTTGTAGCCTCTACCTACAACGCCAAGCAAAGTTTTCTACTTTATTTTATCTGTTTTTTGGTGAGTAAGAAAAATACATCACTGTTATAAAACAATTCAAAGTGAATTACAGAAATTATTTGCCAAATTATCAGGCCCGCTGTACTTTACAAAAGGATTAATTTCATTCGTCTGTGATGTTTCTGCAAGTCATCTTGCATCAAAGTTAGCAACATCTTTCAACAGCCATTATATTTTAATGGAATCTGAATGATTTAAATAGCTCCGAAGGGTTATTTACATAACCATGGGCAGAATTTCACCTAAAAGCAGGAATATTTTTTGTTTAAATATGAGCAAACGTTTATAGTACAGAGAGACACAATGTGCTAATAGTGCAGTTTTAGGAGAAGATATTTATTTCTGTGTGTTTTGAAAATTAGACAAACACGAAGAAAATGTCAGTGGTACATTTACCTTGTGCCAGAGACATTTTCCAGGGGTACAAAAAGAATACGAGCTGGGTTTGCAAAAACACTCAAAAAAAGTGAAGACTGATGTGAACCAGAGTATTTTAGTTTGTATATTTTAGAGCTTGGTCGATGCACTTACTTTTATTTAAAGTACTGGCAGTCATCTTAACTGTGTATAGTTCTTTGGTTTTTAAATAGGCATATCTTTGAGGAACAAAGTGTTGCAGCTGGTCTGGTAACAAAGACACGAGTGCCCTCTTGCCTATCAAAGAGCTACAGGTAGACCCCAGAGGAAAATACTCAGCCGTCTGTGTGCCATTTTCTGAAAAGTAAAAAATACATAAATACCAGTGAAAATGGAAAGACTAGCAGGTGTTATTTTAGAGGGGGTAAAGCATAACTTTAACTTTCATAGTAAAGCCCTCAGTTACAGTGCCTTGCGAAAGTACTCGGCCCCCTTGAACTGGTCAACCTCTTGCCACATTTCAGGCTTCAAACATAAAGATATAAAATTCTAGTTTTTTGTGAAGAATCAACAACAATTGGGAAACAATCGTGAAGTGGAATGAAATTTATTGGATGTGTCAAACTTTTTTAACAAATAAAAAACTGAAAAGTGGGGTGTGCAATATTATTCGGCCACCTTGCGTTAATACTTTGTAGCACCACCCTTTGCTGCAATTACAGCTACAAGTCGTTTGGGGTATGTCTCTATCAGTTTTGCACATCGAGAGAATGAAATTCTTGCCCATTCTTCCTTGCAAAACAGCTCGAGCTCAGTGAGGTTGGATGGAGAGCGTTCGTGAACAGCAGTCTTCAGCTCTTTCCACAGATTCTCGATTGAATTCAGGTCTGGACTTTGACTTGGCCATTCCAACACCTGGATACGTTTATTTGTGAACCATTACATTGTAGATTTGGCTTTATGTTTGGGTTCATTGTCTTGTTGGAAGATAAATCTCTGTCCCAGTCTCAGGTCTCTTGCAGAGTCCAACAGGTTTTCTTCCAGAATGGTCCTGTATTTTGGTCCCATCCATCTTCCCATCAATTTTGACCATCTTCCCTGTCCCTGCTGACGAAAAGCAGGCCCAAACCATGATGCTGCCACCACCATGTTTGACATTGGGGATGGTGTGTTCAGGGTGATGAGCTGTGTTGCTTTTACACCAAACATATCGTTTTGCATTGTGGCCAAACAGTTCGATTATGGTTTCATCTGACCAGAGCATCTTCTTCCACATGTTTGGTGTGTCTCCCAGGTAGCTTGTGGCAAACTTTAAACGAGCCTTTTTATGGATATCTTTGAGAAATGGCTTTCTTCTTGCCACTCTTCCATAAAGGCCAGATTTGTGCAATGTACGACTGATTGTTGTCCTATGGACAGACTCTCCCACCTCAGCTGTAGATCTCTGCAGTTCATCCAGAGTGATCATGGACCTCTTGGCTGCATCTCTGATCAGTCTTCTCCTTGTTCGAAATGAAAGTTTAGAGGGATGGCCGGGTCTTGGTAGATTTGCAGTGGTCTGATACTCCTTCCATTTCAATATAATTGCTTGCACAGTGCTCTTGGGATGTTTAAAACTTGGGAAATCTTTTTGTATCCAAATCCGGCTTTAAACTTCTCCACAACAGTATCTCGGACCAGCCTAGTGTGTTCCTTGGTCTTCATGATGCTTTCTGCGCTTTGAACAGAACCCTGAGACTATCAAAGAGCAGGTGCATTTATACGGAGACTTGATTACACACAGGTGGATTCTATTTATCATCATCAGTCTTTTGGGACATCATTGGATCATTCAGAGATCCTCACTGAACTTCTGGAGTGAGTTTGCTGCACTGAAAGTAAAGGGGCCAAATAATATTGCACACCCCACTTGTCAGTTTTTTATTTGTTAAAAACGTTTGACACATCCAATAAATTTCATTCCACTTCATGATTGTGTTCCACTTGTTGATTCTTCACAAAAAATTTGAATTTTATATCTTTATGTTTGAAGCCTGAAATGTGGCAAGAGGTTGAAAAGTTCAAGGGGGCCGAGTACTTCCGCAAGACACTGTAGCTGTAGCTCTGTTAGATACTGATAATCAGTCTCAGGGGCTGCACGGTGGTGCAGTTGGTAGCACTGTTGCCTTGCAGCAAGAAGGTCCTGGGTTCAATTCCCAGCCAGGGGTCTTTCTGCATGGAGTTTGCATGTTCTCCCCGTGCATGCGTGGGTTCTCACCGGGTACTCTGGCTTCCTCCCACAGTCCAAAGACATGCCTGTTAGGTTAATTGGTCACTCTAAATTGCCCTTAGGTGTGTGCATGGTTGTTTGTGTGTGTTGCCCTGTGATGGACTGGCAACCTGTCCAGGGTGTACCCCGCCTCTCGCCCATAGACTGCTGGAGATAGGCACCAGCTCCCCCGCGACCCACTATGGAATAAGCAGTAGAAAATGACTGACTGACTGACAGTCTCAGGCAGGTAATGTGCGATGGGGTTCATAACTGGTCAGGCACAGACTCCTCTGGAGTCAGATGTACAAATATATGAACCCAAAATAGAGCCTTTAAATGTTGACCTTAATTAAAGCACTCATTTATTTTAAAAGCTTTTAATTAGGCTTTAATCAATTCCACAGTGGTCAACAATACCATAGCAAGAAAAACAAAATAAGGTCGACTCTGATTATTCAGATTTATTCTTTCATTCTTGCTGATTATTCTTTTTCATCAAAACTGGATATTGTGCATATCCTCTTTATTTGTATATGAACTCTATGGAAACAGTTTGCATTAATCAAATATTTTAAAATCTCCCAGTCCTCCCTCACCTTTCCCTTGTGGACGCTATTGTCAAGTCTGTTCTGCCCATTCAATGCCAAGTCAAATCCGTGTACTCCAAACTGTTTTTGGGTGTATCACTCCAGATGAAAAAAGCGGGTTACCTTTCTCCCACTTGCTTAAAGCAGATCTTTCAGCTCTGTAGTTGGTCTTCCTCTCTCTAAAACCTCCTGTTTCATCTGAAGATCCAGTTTAGAAAGTTCCTTTTCCAGTTTTGAAAGGTAAGCTTCCATTTTGTCAGACCAAATTTAAATAAGAGTACGGTTACAGAACTTGTCTGTGAAAACACCCCTACCCTCTGCGTAGCTGAAAAGTACGTGGGAACATGCTGTTAGCTGTCTGTGCCTATGGGGCTACGCTCTGCTCCCTATCAGTGCAGCATGATACGTCTTGCCCCACACCTTGTGCATTTTTACGGGGCATTTATTGCCGATTAGAAGGATTAAATATGTCTCACACATTAATTAAATATATTAGACAGACTGTGGAATGTCGGGATGTTTAGTACATGTGTAATCCATAATGTATTTTGGCGATATAAAGATAGAAAGCATGTCATAAAAGGGCATGTCGGTCTGTGTGACACACCGCCATCGGTGCTGAGGCACAGCTATTTGCTGCCTCACCTTGCCTCTCTCCCATGTATTTGAAATGGCAATGCATAAATTCAGAAATTCATACAGAAATCACACAAAAAACTCTTCTGCCACCTCTGACTGCACATCATTGGTCTCAGGGCTACATCACAAGTGTTTTGAAGGTTCTGCATTAATAACTACATTTTGGTTACAAAGAAAAAGTGAGTGTCATATCTAAAAGTTGCTTCATCAAATGTTTCAAGGCACATGTATAATCTTTCCCTCAGTTGCACTCCAGCAGAAGTGGAAAGAGACAAAATGGCAATGCTTAAGTACAAAATAGGGTAAAAACTGTTAAAGGGTAGACTTGACCAGGAGCCAGCCTAAGAGTATACACCTCCTGTTAGTGGTTACAGGCACACAGATGTGAGCTGCTCACATGTGTCCTTATGTGCATGTGTTTAGAAGGTAGAACACGGACTGTTGGAGCAGTTGGAGAGCTCTCTCACAGCCTCCGAGGGAGTGCATTTGTGTGGAACAAAAAACATCATTTCTGTGAAGCGAAGCAGCTGCTGTGTGCTTTGTCTGACACTTTTCTATTGTGTGTGTTTGTACACACCCTCTCGTTGGTGATAAGTTTACTGTTAGTAATGGTGGAGAACCTTAATGTAAAAAAAGTATATCATTTGACTCGAACTAATGCTGACAGTGGTTGTCATAAGAAAGACAGGGAAAATGGTGTTAATTACATTTAATATTACATTTTGTTCCTCCTATACAAGCATTAAAAATATTTAGATTTACTGTCATTTAGAAGACATATGGAAAAACTACCATCATGTCTGTATATGTGAAAGAAATCAGAGGCACCTGTTGATGTATAGACTTCTGAAAATATTTTTGACAGGTCCAACAAATTTTGTTCTCATTGATTTATAATTTTTTGTCTGAAATAGAAAGTTTTAAAAATACATTTGTATTTTATAATGCCCTTCACAAATAAGCATTTGGATTATCATATTTCCTAGCATCCATTTTATTCTTACCTATTGTTGCTCAAATTAACTGTATTTTAAAAGGGCTGAATTCCTAACACAGTTGCTCTAATTCACATATTGTAATGCTTTATTCTAATGTTTGGACAAAAAAGCTGTGAATTTAGATTATGTTTGTGGTCACTATAAACCCTCTTATTACCATCAACTCAGCGCAGGTGAGATTTGGCATTAGGTTTTCATTCTCCCTTTAGAGCTGCACTAGGTAGCTTTTGTTAAAATGCATTTTTTACATATTTATTAAAACTGTCACTATGTCCTGACAGTAGAATATGGACAGATAATCTGTGAAACAAATCAAGGTCCCATGGCTCTTCCAAGTGGTCCTACTGCCATTTGCAGAAATACACCACTGCCGGTCAGAACCAACCAATCAGAGCCAGTAAGAATGTCTTGGTAGTGTCAATCACGCTCATGCATGTGCTGCTCACACCCTCCACCAAACATAGCAATTATTCACCCTACTTATTATTTGTGATTTGTAAATAAAACATTTGGAAAAAATTAATTATTTTCAATGTCAGCCATGTTAATTTGCTATTAAAGATACATAAAGTTTTAGTGTGGTTGATTTCTGTCTTTATATGTGAATGAATATTATTGTAGTGATAAAGCTGCTCACTACAATGAAAACCAATGAACATATAATTAGGTAAAGCAAGCATAATCTTCCCATGAACATGTACTAGAATGAATAGAACAACCTGAGCATATTGCTTTGATAGGGAGATGTTTCAAGGCGTCAGCTTGACTCCATTAGCCTTGCCTCTGTTCTCTACCCTTTTTTAATCCCTCTGTATCTTAGTAATGCACGCTCTCGCTCTCTCGTTCAAATCCCCATATTCAATTATGGCAACATCTAATACATGTGTCAACATGTTTCATTAGTTGCCCCCGTCCTCTCACAAGGAGATTAGCTTTTCCGTCTTTCTTTTTTTATTTAGGCTACTTAATGCAGAAATATAATTTTCTCCTGGACAAAGTGAGGGAGAGCTGTAAAAAAGGAAGTTATTGTTTTTCTTCATTACATTTAATTCTGCTTTGGCATCCACAGCTTATTTTCTGCTAACCAAAAGGATGATTAAATATATGGCATAAAACTCACTCATACTACTCTCGGTTGCAGGTGTTTTAGTAACATTAGGGGAAGTGCTGTACTTACGTGGAGGTTTAACTCTTGGCTCTCTGAATGCATTGCTCCTTTAATGAAAATGAGTGTTCATAAACTTTATTTGAATATTTATCGATGTCAGTCTTGAAAACTGATTTGAAGCAAGACTCCATCTCAGTAAATGTGAAATTATGTCATAGAGTAGGGTGAATAATTCTCAGAGTGTACGATCCTTTTGATGTTCTCTGTGCCAATTCCTGCTCCCTCAAGGGCTTTATAGCCCCCTCTGTAGTGTTGAATTTAATAGAAGGTTATAGAAAGCCTCCTACAAGTGGGCAAGGAATAGATTACGTGCTAAGGTACATGCGTAGTCTACTTCTTTTTCATCTGTGACATTAAAGCAGCAGGTAGTGAGTAAGGTGGGAAACTCCTGAAACGCATAGATGCGTCCTTACCTCTCACAGCAAATCCAAAATGCAATCTAACAAGTGGCATTTTCCCATTACATCGGCATTTGTGATGAGGTGAGGTCTATATACATACATACATACATACATACATACGTACGTACACTGCATGGCCAAAAAAAAACGTCGCCACCTTGATTTAACTAAGCAAATAGGTAGAAGCTTTCCATTGGATAATTACAGCATGGGCGATTATGTTTCAGCTGGCAACAAGTTATTTAACCCCAACTGGTGCAATGAGCTGGTTCTCATTTCTTAAACAACCATGTCGAAAGACACATCCCGTGGTCGTGGAAAAGATGCCAGTCTGTTTCACAAGGGTCAAATCATTGGCATGCATCAAGCAGAGAAAACATCTAAGGAGATTGCAGAAACTACCACAATTGAGTTAAGAACTGTCCAACGCATTATTAAAAACTGGAAGGATAGTGGGGACCCATCGTCTTTGAGGAAGAAATGTGGCCGGAAAAAATTCCTGAATGATCGTGAATGGCGATCATTTAACGTTTGGTGACATCAAATCAAAGAAAAACAATAGTAGAACTCCGGGCTATGTTTAATAGTGAAAGCAAGAGCATTTTCACACACACAATGTGAAGGGAACTCAAGGGACTGGGAGTGATCAGTTGTGTAGCCTTAAGAAAACCACTAATCAGTGAGGCTAACTGGAAAAAAAAGGCTTCAATTTGCCAGGGAGCTAAACTCTGGAATAATGGAAGAAGGTCATATGGTCTGATGAGTCCAGATTTACCCTGTTCCAGAGTGATGGGCGCATCAGGGTAAGAAGAGAGGAGGGTGAAGTGACTGTGGGGGCAGTGCTATGATCTGGGGTTGCTACAGTTGGTCAGGTCTGGGTTCAGCAACAGTATGTATTCAAAGAATGAGGTCAGCTGACTACCTGAATATACTGAATGACCAGGTTATTCCATCAATGGATGTTTTCTTCCCTGATGGCATGGGCATATTCCAAGATTACTTTGCCAGGATTCATCGGGCTCGAATTGTGAAAGAGTGGTTCAGGGAGCATGAGACATCATTCTCACAAATGGATTGGCCACCACGGAGTACAGACCTTAACCCCATTGAGAATCTTTGGGATGTGCTGGAGAAAGTTTTGCACAGCGGTCAGACTCTACCATCATCAATGCAAGATTTTGGTGAAAAATGTATGCAACACTGGGTGGAAATAAATCCTGAGACATTGCAGAGGCTTATTGAAACAACGCCACAGTGAATGAGTGCCGTAATCAAACCTAAAATAATAAAATATGTTAGAGTGTGTGACCTTTTTTTTGGTGGCAACTTTTGTTTTGGCCAGACAGCATATACAGTACAGACCAAAAGTTTGGACACACCTTCTCATTCAAAGAGTTTTCTTTATTTTCATGACTATGAAAATTGTAGATTCACACTGAAGGCATCAAAACTATGAATTAACACATGTGGAATAATATACTGAACAAAAAAGTGTGAAACAACTGAAAATATGTCTTATATTCTAGGTTCTTCAAAGTAGCCACCTTTTGCTTTGATTACTGCTCTGCACACTCTTGGCATTCTGTTGATGAGGTTCAAGAGGTAGTCACCTGAAATGGTTTTCCAACAGTCTTGAAGGAGTTCCCAGATATGCTTAGCACTTGTTGGCCCTTTTGCCTTCACTCTGCGGTCCAGCTCACCCCAAACCATCTCGATTGGGTTCAGGTCCGGTGACTGTGGAGGCCAGGTCATCTGGTGCAGTAGCCCATCACTCTCCTTCTTGGTCATATAGCCCTTACACAGCCTGGAGTTGTGTTTGGGGCTCATTGTCCTGTTGAAAAATAAATGATGGTGCAACTAAACACAAACCGGATGGAATAGCATGCCGCTGCAAGATGCTGTGGTAGACATGCTGGTTCAGTATGCCTTCAATTTTGAATAAATCCCCAACAGTGTCACCAGCAAAGCAGCACCACACCATCACACCTCCTCCTCCATCCTTCACGGTGGGAACCAGGCATGTAGAGTCCAGCCGCACAAAGACACAGTGGTTGGAACCAAAGATCTCAAACTTGGACTCATCAGACCAAAGCACAGATTTCCACTGGTCTAATGTCCATTCCTTGTGTTCTTCAGCCCAAACAAGTCTCTTCTGCTTGTTGCCTGTCCTCAGCAGTGGTTTCCTAGCAGCTATTTTACCATGAAGGCCTGATTCACACAGTCTCCTCTTAACAGTTGTTCTAGAGATCTTTCTGCTGCTAGAACTCTGTGTGGCATTGACCTGTTCTCTAATCTGAGCTGCTGTTAACCTGCGATTTCTGAGGCTAGTGACTCGGATGAACTTATTGTCCGCAGCAGAGGTGACTCTTGGTCTTCCTTTCCTGGGGCGGTCCTCATGTAAGCCAATTTCTTTGTAGCACTTGATGGTTTTTGCAACTGCACTTGGGGACATTTTCAAAGTTTTCCCAATTGTTCGGACTGACTGACCTTCATTTCTTGAAGTAATGATGGCCACTCGTTTTTCTTTACTTAGAATTTGTATTATGGTAAGAGAAAAACAGCTAACAGTCTATTCAGTAGGACTATCAGCTGTGTACTGTATCCACCTCCTGCACAACACAACTGCAAAAGGTGGCTACTTTGAAGAACCTAGAATATAAGACATATTTTCAGTTGTTTCACACTTTTTTGTTCAGTATATACTTCCACATGTGTTAATTCATAGTTTTGATGCCTTCAGTGTGAAGCTACAATATTCATAGTCATGAAAATAAAGACAACTCTTTGAATGAGAAGGTGTGTCCAAACTTTTGGTCTGTACTGTATATATCATCATACATGTGCTAAACAGTGTCTGCACATCTATCTTAGCCTGACTTTAAAATGCTTTAAATAAAGTTTTTTTGGTGACTTGAATTTGACATTTGTTGGTCTAGGTATTTTCCAGGTCTCAGACATAATTCAAAGTAGATGCATGTGGTGCTCCACACTTGTTACTGAACCTTTGGTTAAAAGCTAAATGTTGAAAAGGTTATAATCCTACAGTATTAATTGTTTAAGGGAATATTCTGTATCAACTGTAATAAATGTCTCCTTGCTCAGCCTAAGTTCTTGTAAGTATTCTGGTCAATTGACTCTTCTTTTCATCCTCTAGACTGTTAAATACTGCTAACTTCTTCTTCATCTTATTTTTACCTTTGACCTCTTTGATTTACACACTTATCATTCCATCCACTGCTTTAACTTAGTGTTTGGCTATAGCTTGCTTCTGCACCATTACAGTTTCTCCCTCTCTCTTTTTGCCCCAAGTGACCCTAATTACAACATGTAAAAGTCTGACCTGCACCGACTTTCTAACCTCTAACCACTATGACGAAAGATTAATACTCAGTGGGCCAAATTCAATTAAGCTTGCTTCAAAATAGCGACTGCAGCGTTGGTGCAATATGGGTGTGGAGGTAAAATCATCGATTTGGACAGCTAAAAAAAGGGCAAATCTAAGTATTCTCTTATTGATTTTATGAGGAATTAAAGTGGCTGAAGTGTATCATGGTTTATGAAGCACATTTGAATGTTTGAATTTTTAGCATTGATTTTTCTAATGAAGAGCAAGCAATGCAAGACCACTGATTTTATTAAAAAATGCATATACAATAAGTATTTCTCACTGGTTCTAAGGCAAACTCCACAGGGAATCTATAAGACTGAATAAGAAAAGATAATGTTGAGTCTGGTTGATTATGGTTGCAGTATAGAATCACAACCTGGTTTCTGTAAATTAGGCTCCATGAAGATGAAGTTTTAAATGTATAATGTGTTTAGTGTCTGTGGGCAAAAATTACATGGGAGCTGACTTTGCTTTGTTTTAAAATATATATAATTTACAAATCTGTGCTGGAATTTCTATCTTTGCTATGGTCAGACATGTCATTTACACAGTCTTGTATCACAACAGGTTATTTTGCAGACTAGGAATGATCATATTTAACTATAGGTTACTTATGAATCTGTATTTTTACCAAGAAAATACAAAGTGAGCAAAGTGTCTAATGTCTGGTTAAACTGTGGTTAAATAGTTTTATAAAATGAAACAATGCAATGGACATAAGTTAATTTTAATTTATTTTGTGGCAGCATCTGAGATTTTTATACTTTAAAATGAAATATCTACATCTGCCAATAGGTGATTTGGCTCTTCCTGAACAAACTGCTCAAGCTGTTTTAGGTTTGAAGTGTGGCATTTCTGGACTTCGGTTTTCAGGTCTATTCATATTAATGTGAAATAGTGTTAAGATCTGGGCTCTCGGAGGGCCTTTTAACAAGAGTCCAATGTTTTTTTATCAGCCACCGGGGAAAGCTTTTAGCTGTAAGCTTTGGGTAAATAACCTGTTGGAGAACTATGACCTGTGAGTGAAGATGAGCTTTCTAACAATGAGATTCAAGATGCCTTGCTAGTCTTGAAGCTCAATGATAGGTGCATAGAAAGCAGCCCTAAAACAAAGCCAAGGTCATGGTTCACAGTAGATGCGTTGTCCTTTTGTCTGAAAGCATAATTTTTACTTTTAAAAACATGGCTCTAATGAACAACTAGCTCTAGTTTTCTAAATAATATTTTCCTAGAAACTCTGGGGCTCATCAACTTGCATTTTGGTGAAAAATCTTTACAGTCTTGACAGTGAAGCCCCCCCAACCCCACCCCCCACCCCATCCCACCCCTCCTCCCGTCCGCCGCGGATATTCTTCCATGGAGTGCTTTATGGTTTAAGATGCAGCAGCAGTGCTATCAGAAAGTGACATACCTTGAACACAGAGTTAAGCTTGAATGGTTTTTCATGGTTTCCTTGGCTCTTTTTTCACAATAAGCAGTATATGTCTTATAAACATGGAGCTGTAATTTCTCTTGTGTCTCTGGGGGTTGGCTACAGTCACATAAACTACATATTGTCTAAGATTATTGGCAACTGTGGTTACAGGAAAATGCATCGTCTTTGTCGATGTCCTTGTAATTATACTTTTACCATGGAAATTAGTTTTCTGAGCTCCTCAGACAGCATTCTCTTCTGTTTTCCCTGGTCCATGTTCAGTGTAGTGCATACAAAAGGTGTGTTTACCACAGCAGAAACCTTTTCTCTGAGCCGCTGCAGTTTTATGGGCCTTTAAAAAAAAAACAAATGCATTGCATTGCCTTTAAAAAAAAAAACAAAAAAAAAAAAAAAGGATTACCGAGGTGAAAATCCAACCCAGAAAACTTCCCCCAAGTGCGAAAATGCTACTTTTTGGATGGACCCTAAGTTAAGGATGGAGCCTGGGGATGCAAGTTTGCTAAGCATTTTGTTTCAATCACCTCCTAGTTTATACCCCTTTACAGTATAAATCAGGATTGTGTTTTTATTTGTTTTTTTTTTAGCAATATTTATTCCCTGTTTCACAGTGCTTATATTAAAATAGATTATTTAACAAGTCAACCTTTGTGTAAATAAATAAATAAATAAATAATAGGATTCAGCTTTCAACATCTATAAAAATAGAGAAATTAAATAGTTTTTTTAGGGATTAAAACCTGTAATGTTTAAATGTTTTACAGCTTTTATGTTACAATATACAAATTAAATACCCAGATCAGAGCAACGCTCCTGTTGTAGGAGCACCTACTCAGTGTTAGTAGGCGTAACATATGTAAACATATGTTATGTAAACATATGTTGCAGCCTGATGGTGGAACCCAGAGTGGAAACACACACAACTGATTGTCATAATAAAGTAGAAAGTTCCAAGAAACCCAAGTAATGATATCAAACTACTCCGGAATAAATTTGTTCTAACAATTTTATTTAATTTCACTTGTCATATGCTAAAGATATGCAGAAAACACTTTTATTGAATCACTTTTTAGGAGGAGTGGCTGTAAATGTGTATATATATACCAGCAATACACTTTTTAAACTTTTTAGGCAGAATGTACAGAATATAGCAACTGCATGTGGGTTAATATATACCTTAACACCTTGAGAAATTGAGGTTTTTACCCAATTAAATGAGCTCTTTAAACAAGATACAACACTAACCTGTCATTCTATTTTCTTTTAAGATGTGGCTCACTCTATCATTTGCAATGCCATACAATTATGATCTGTTTTTTTATTACAGATTTACAGGAGGAGATTCCAGACCGTACTGTGAATGTCTCACTTGTACAGTAAATACTGCCTTTAATATGGCATTTTTATGTGAAGGTCAACTGGCATAAATGTCAGAAATGAAAATGAAACAGGACAACAGACTTAGTGCAGCTTTTATGTTTTTGTTTGACTCTGTTATTTTAGTCATCAGTACTGCTAAAATTGAATTATTGCAATCAGATGTCTCTGCTGTCTGATAAATCTTAATTCCTGGAGGTAACGCTAAACCTATCTATCTTAAACGTATGAGGAAAAAAAAAGCATACATTATAATTTCATTAGGTGTCTAACTTCAGCTGTGTTCATTATATAATAAAGTGGGAGTTCTCAGGGCATATGATGTGTCCTGTCAGTTTCTCTAAGTGATGCTGCCAATGACGAGACGTGACTTGCCTGGGGAACAAATTGCCCACCTCTAATCTATCTTGTAAAGGTGACACGGGGAGTGAGACAGTCACACACCTCACACTGCCGTTTGCTTTACCCACAGGGCCAAGTGAAGGTCAAACAGGGTAGCCTTAGTATAGCCCTGTCAATCAGCATCAGCTTCAGATTTATGATTAAGATTTATGACAGTAATGACAGAGTTATAAAATATTCAATTAGTTTATAGACAGTGTCATTCACACTGCAATTTCTTTCTATTACTTACATAAGCATACTACACAAAATTTTATCATTTGCTTTTGATTCAAGCTATTTTATTGGTTTATATTTAGTAAATATTATATTTAATAATACTATAATCTCACTAAAAACAGAAGATCTGCTAGAGAGTTCAAGGCTGCTGCTGCTGCTATGGAAAACATTGTTAACAAGATGAGGATTTGTGTTATCCTGGCCTCATGTGTCTCCTGTTTTTTGCAGTCTTTAATCCAGACAGACTTCTGTGGCTAGTGTCATGAACCAGGTCAAAGAGGTCACAAATAAATTTTAAATGATCCCTAGGAATTCACAATGATGATTATATTTTTTAAACTGCATAAACTTATTTTGCCTAAACTTTTCCTAACATCAAGACAGGTTATCCACCTGAAAGCAACAGCATTCAAATTTAAAGACTGAAGAACATTTATTTCTTTTTAAAGATTCTGCTTTAAAATTTGGATCTTGGGATGAGTCAAGTGGATGTTATTTTGACAAGTGCCATCCACTTAAATACCTTTGACAATCAAGCACACTACTTTATGGCTACATTATTCCACAACAGCAACGACCACTTACAGCAGAATAATTTGCTCTCTCATCGATATTATGCAAACAGAAAACAATGATTTAGATAATGAATCAGGGGGAAAAAGAAAACTTGAAAATGTTTGCGTCACTTAGTATTTTCTGGTAAGTTGTGGACATTCTGTTTTCTGACATCAGTAAAATTTCATCTAGCTATTTCCTGAATGGATTTTGTTGCAGTTTTATTACTGAATCATCTTCAGCCTTTTGTATTTATGCCATTAAGCTCTCTACTCTGAGTGTTGTATTGACAGCTTGCTTTGAAAAGTGCAGGAATCTTTGGGTAATGGCTGAGAAAATGTCAAGCTACAGCTAATTTCACAGCCATGACTTTATACCCTGAGTGTGTACAATTGTGTATGTGGGAGTGTGTAAGTATAATACTACTTCTGTAGATTTATGTGTTGCTTGTAGACGTACACATACAGTGCTCTGCTTTAGTTAAGCAGAGAGAAGAGTGAGAAAACCAATTTTGGTATGAAGAGATGTTTAGAAGCATAAAAGCCATTGGCCAATAAACTGTTGCCAAGGCTGATTCAATTACCAAGGTCAAATGGGGGTAATTTGTTTACTTAAGGAAGCAAAAATATAGGTAATGGGTATCTAAAAATGCTTTTAAGGTCTAAAGTTGTAAAACAGACTTTTATCTAAAGTGTATTTCCTACCAACTCTATTGAAAAGTGTAATCAACTGACCTTAAGAGAGCACACATTTTCCAAAATACTACTGTTGGTTTTGGCCAAAGTAGAAGGTAGATGCTCCATTATGTGGGTTTCATTCTCATTTTAGAACTTTTCTTTTTAATCAAGCTTCTTTTATTTGACAATATGTAGGATCTGTCTCAGGGAAAAGTGCAGCTACATGAAAGCATTTTTTAGTACTATCAAATGTTTTTAAGAGACACGACAGTGGGCATACAACACCTTTACATAAGCCAGTGTTTTCCTCGTTCCTGTCCCAAGCACAGATGGATTGGTGTGTCAGGAATCATATTCGGTGTGAAATCTTTGGTGAATCAAACATAGATCAGAAAGTTAGAGATTCAAATCTGAAATGGCTGGGCATGTGCAGAAAAGGGATGGCCAATATGATAAACAAAAGATGCCTATGAAACTGCCAGTGAGGAAGAATAATGAACACCATAGAGAATCTTCAAGGGTGTAGTTATGAACGACATAGTTACGGATGGTGTGACAGAGGTGGACGATCATAATGATTATTCTGCCTCAGCAATCCCTAAAAGAACCAGCTGAATGAGGATTATTAGTATAACATTTTCCATTTTGTCTTAGTCTTTCAAAGATTGGGAGGATGACACCAGAAAGAGACTCCGATTATATGAAATAGCATTTTTCTTTGTAAAATTATTAATTAATTCAATATTTACCTTGGGTTTTTAATGCTTTAAATTGCAAAGAGTACATTATTTCCATTCATTTTTGTTTGTCAAATTGAAAGAAGCAAATGTACTTGTTTTTCTGTGGTGTCTTACTATTGAGATGCCACATTTTTTTCTTGATTTTGTGTCTTTTGGTAGCCGATGGAAACTAATCTACTGATCCTACTGAATATAAAACTCTGTTTTTAATGACTGTCTTTATTTAATTATTGGCCCATGTATGAAAGCTACAGTCCTCAGCGCACCCATCAAGGATTCGAGTCCCAGCCTGTTGACCTTTGCAGTATGTCTTGCCCTCTTTCTCAACCCCTCAACCCCATTTCTTGTCGGTCAACTTACAAAATAAAGACCACTAGTACCTCAAAATAAAAATAAAAAACAACTAAAAACTCTTTTAAATACAGACATGAAGAACAAAATATGTTTCCTTTACCACCAGTCGACTTTTTGTGTACTTTATGTAACACAGACAAAAACAGGACATACCCTGCCCTAAGTGAGCGCCGGTTGAGATCTCTATCATGGCCTGGACCCAGTCTATTACATTTGAGATCAGATACAGATCAGAATGGCTATTCCCTTCTTTTTCTGTTTAATATCTCCAAGGAGATCTCTGCTAAGAGAGTGTCTCTCAGGGCCCAGCTTATTTTGTGCCTAGTATGCATCACACTGGCCTCTCCAAAAGAATGAATGCTAGTAGCAGCAGGAGACATCTCTCACACACAAATTAAATGGTCCATGAGCTAAGCAGGTGTAATTCCATAGCCAAGAGCCTGGAAATGTTTTCAATTTAGATCTATTAACTTTCTTTTTTTATGCTGCATTGTAAACCACAGTTTATTTAGGGCCCCTTAATTACTTTGCCACGGTTGAAACTGCTTCAGGCTAGCTGTTTCTAGCACTATGTCTGCATCACTGAAATTGCTAAGCTGGCAAGAAAAAAACCCCCCAAAAAACACTACACTGTAGATATAACAATATATTTGTCTTTTTTTATTGCAATAATGCATTCTTGATTATTGAAGAAAGACTCAATGTAACACCAAGGTTTACACATAGATCCTAAGTTAGGTCTATGACCTATCAAAGATATTATTGTATGAATCCAAAATGTGGAAACAATGTTTGTTTTTTTAATGTATTACAACAAAAACAGTAAGTTGCACATGCTGTTATGTCATAATAGAGCATTTAAATCAGCATATGGTATTTTATTATTATTCCTGAGTCAAAACTAAAAAAAACTAGCCTAGCCAAGTTGTTTCAAATTTTATATACAGTGAAGTAGAAAAGTATTCATATCCCTGGAACTTTTCCACATCTAGACATGTTATACCACAAACATTGGTTCAGATTTTTCTTACTTTCCTCAGGGACAGAAAATGGCTTTTGCAGTTTCCCAGGCACATCAAGGTCTGTTACCACTTGACATGCAGGGTGAAGCACAATCAGAAAACTATAATTTGATCTAAGATATACATCTTTTCACTAATTCAACATTGTCTTCACCTTTTGTAATAATACTTTTTATTTTCAAATTTTTCTAAAATATTGTTTTTTCCCACCAAATAAACATGTTTATATATAAAGTATCTGTACACTGAGAGTAAAGAGGTTACAAAGTCAACTTTCTTGATTGTGTGGACAAACATGGCCAGTAAAGCTTGTTCTGATCTTCTAAATTTGATCTTAAATCTCTCTGGTTAGGTCCGATATCACTTTCATTTAACAGTCAAAAATACTGGGTTGTTTGAAAAAAAAGACATCATTTTGCATCAGCTTTCAAAATCGATGATTATGTTTAGTTGCCAATTCCCCAACAAGACGAAGGTTCATGAGTATCAAGAACAATATTTCAAGCTTATTTTACAAGTTAACAGTTTTAAAAAATCTAAAGAAAACTCTTCTATAATAAATAAACTTGTATTTATTTATTTATTTTTGCTTAAAATATCTCATTTATTTCAAGGTAGTGGTAGCTAATTGCTTAAAGGCTGATTTTGATGTGTTGGATATTAATGAAAATACTTAGATACTCAAAGCAGGACATTGTTTTATTAAAAAAAGAAAAAAAAACATTTTTAAAGTGTAATGCACTATAATATCTGTAATTCAGTTTTTTAATAAGGTTTTGTCCAGAGTTTACTTAAACAAATAATATTATATAGTTTTTGCAAACCCAATGAACTGCAATATTATTTTAAATTTCTTTCCTCAAAAGTTAAACAAGAAGACATTATTTATAGGAAGAGATTTTGACTCTCTTCAGGTGTAAACCTCCTTCCAGCTGAATGTTTGTTTGCTTTTTTTTTTGTTTTGTTTGCTTCTCTCAACTTAAAAAGCCAACAACAAAAAGTATATATTGTCAAAAATAAAATTGACAGTCTTTCAGACGTCCAAAATCTTTAGCAAGTATGTCCGTAAACAGCTAAAAATCCTCTCTACAAAGAATGGACTCTATATGGACAGGCAAGATTCAATTTCATCCAACACGTATGTTGCCGTTTGTTTCACAGTGGAGACCATTTTGCTCTTCTGAAGTGGCAGGGATATTGTCTTGATCAAAAGGCTGCATTCAACAACCAAAACGTTCAATAAATAAAAAAGGTTGGAACCTTGATGTTATATTATTTGCTGTGTTGGTCAATGCGGTCAATGGAATCATAGCACTTAACTTAGCATATCAACACAGGGAAAAGAACTACTGCTAATAATTGTTAAAATCGGGTTAAGAAAATAGCACACACACATTCTAAAACACATCTTGGAAAGTGAACAGAATGATCTGGGATTTTCTTTTATCTACTCTTTCTTTTCTAGATTTTCAAGAAAAAAACTGAAAAGATTTATTTTTATTGGTAGCACACAAACAATAGTTCAGAGATTTGCTTGCAGACTTGTTCTAATATGATAATCATGTCTATCATGAATGTAACTTCGCTACAGTCCAAAAAAAAATGTTTATGCATAACTGCTTTTGTTTGTAAAGTTCTCCTCTACAGAAAATTATATGTGACAACATGTGTAAGGTTTACCTCAAAGTGAAAGCCGCATTTTTACTGGTAAATTTGAAATGTTGCTTTGGAAGATTGCAGCCCAGTGAGTTGGACTGGAAATATTTTTTATAGTCAGACAGATAAGGATCAGACTTCAAGAAGATAGGAACCAAAGCCTGGGGTTTGTCCTTCTTAAAGCTAAGAAGGACAGCCGTGGCTTTAAGAAAAAAAAAAATATTGATTTTGCTGGCCTGATTATGTGGCAGCCCTCAGTATGATTTATAGAACTGACCAGCTTAAAGGAGTACTGAACACCTACACATTTTGAATATTTAAAGTTTAAATTTTAATTTCCACCACTAAAATAAAATTCACATCAACTTTTTGTAACAACCCAAGTACTCCACACTAACAAAATTGTATTTAGTACTTTATTGTGCTGATGTTGTTCACCTGAACATTCTGATAGGATCCCAGCTAGGATCCCAGCTCTAACATCAAATAGTTCTATATATATAATGTTTTTTTTTTGTTTGTTTCTAGCCTTAAAAATCCCTACACGTTCAACAATAGTCAAATAAAATATTGAATACCCTAGCATTTGTAACCCAGCTTATTAAAATTTAATTTGCTAATTTTTATAGAGTTTGAGCTTTTTGTGTATTTTATTCTTAAAATTTTTTATTTGTCCTTTAACTAACCAAATGAGATGGAAGAGAATTACTTCTCATTTTTCCTGTTTTTGCAACTCATTCCTGTAGTGAGGTGCAGCCAATTGAAACGTTTGGAATAGTTGTGGGCATCAAGGGACTAACAAGTTATAATACTGCATTATGCACAGCGGAAATATTAAGAGGACAGAAAGTCTTAGGTATGTCACATTTATAAACCATGTTTGGTTTTGCTTGTGCTTGTGTTTTAAAAAAAAACTGTTGTAGCTGCATTGTAGGGAATTCAAGGTAGCCATTGTAATGGAACATTATTTTAAAATGCTTGGATCTTCCCTTCACCTCTCTCATTTGATTCTGTGTTTTATCACTCAGAGGTGACCTTCCATCTACCTCTCTCCTCTGACCTCTGTGTTTTATTAGTGTTCTGTTAGTTAGAGCAGATGGACTCTAAATTCATTATCAGGAGGTTTATGGTTAACACTCCCTCATGTGTATGCCTCAAGGGAGGGTAGATGGGTGCCCTCACTAAAAACTTTGTTACCTCTGACCCAAGGAGGGTCTAGGGGCCATAAAACTAAACTTTTTGAAGTTGAGATAACACCCTCATTTTTGGTATAAATACTTGTGTGTGATTTCTGTTCATTGCTCTGCTTATCTGACTAGCTCAGTGACAGTCATTCAAACACTGAATGCCTTTGAATAAACCTTTATAAGATAAAGTCTGGTCTTTCTCTTGTTAATGAGTTGACTTCTCTCTCACTTTGATAAGAAAATCTACAACACCATCAGAGTTTGACTAGAAGTGTACAGAATAACATTATCAGCCTTAACAAGATTATTTATATAGATATTAAATAGGGCTGTCCTAGTATAGACCCATGAAGAACACATAAAGTAATTAGCATAGGATCAGACTGGAAAGCGACAGCCTGCAATGACCAAAGAAGTAACCCTAAACCATGGTATGCATTTCTCTAAACGATCAATAATTTTAAGCCTGCTTACTAAAGGTTTATGGTCGGCAGAGTTGAAGGCTTTAGCCAGAACAACAAATAAAACCACATAATATTTCTTTTGTCGGTGTAACATATGTTATCATTCACCACTTCAGGTGTTGCCGCAATGCACTCATTGGCTGGCAGAACAGTATAGGATTCTGAAAAGTGGCTACAAAGTTTATTAACCAATTTCTCAATGACTTTTGAGCAGGGCAAGATAGAAAAAGGCCTGTATCAGTTTTGTTCTGAGTTGTCACCTCACTAATGTCCCTTTTTCACTACTCAGTGTAGTTCGGTATAGCTCGATTTGCTTTTTAGGCTTTTCCATTAGTAAGTATTTTGTGGAACCATATCTATTCCACCTGTGCCGAGTCATGCTGAAAACGTGACATCAGAAGACTGTCGATCACTGATTATGTAGGGGTAGCATCCCTAATCACAGTATACATATTATAATAATTAACTAAAATCTTCAACCGTTAAATTGTTTTATGCTGAAATAATTGTGTAATGACCACTATAGTAACCTAGCATTAGATAGCATTAGTTTACCCTCACACGTCCCTTAGCTTGTACAGCTCCATGGCTTCCCTCACTTTCTTGTACTTATCCAGAGTGCCTTGTCTTGCTGTCCACAGTCTTCTCTGGCTCTTATTTCAGCCTGAGTCAGACAAAAGCTGTAGACCAAGCAGGAGGTCCTCCATTGTTCTTGTGTAAAGTTCTTGAGTAAAATCACTACTAATCACATCATATTTTGGACTGTGTGACTGCCTTGCTGTTGATGATCCCGCCCACATTGAGATGGTACTCAATTGTAATGGAAAATGAACCAAACCATGTGGAGTAGAACTGACCAGAGACTAATAGCAGTAGATATAGCAAGAGTAAAAGCATAACAAAATTAATCAGTGTTTACTAAGATGATTCATTGTGGCAATTTTACCTCAGAACACAACCTTAGTTTTGATTGAACATTTTTATCCTGACTTGTGTTACAAGAGCATGGGTATCTAAGATAGAAATTAAAAAGTTTTTAAAATGTGAACAAGCAGCTTCAGTAGTGGCTGTACTTTTATGGTAGGCTTCTTCTACGCACTGTTGCCAGACTGTGTAAAACGTTTTGCACTTTAAAGTTTTTTTGCAGACATTTGCTGTTGTTAGAATGACAGTGGTAGGGGTTTGTCCTGTAACTGGTGGGTTGTATGTTCAAACTCAGTTGTTTTGTCATTGAGCAAGACAGTTCACCCGCCTGCTGATGGTGGTCAGAGGGCCCGATGGCACTGATTGTATGGCACCCAAACTTCTGTCAGTCTGCCCAGGGCAACTGTGGCTACAATGTAGCTTACCACTGCCAGTGTTTCAATGTGTTTATGAATGGATATGAATGCATAGCAGTGGCGATTGCTCTAAGACTGCAAGGAAAGCTCAGCTTCCCCTAAAATGTCAAAAAACAAGTGATCAAATATATACTGTTGTGTGTACGTGTCACTGACTAAATATGCACTACAACGCGCTCAACTTTTGTTCAGAATCAGCTTCTTATCACTGGTAATGACGCGGCTTTCCTCTCACTCATTCCCGCAGCTTCAGTGCTTTAAACAGTGAGTTCAATAGCGAAGCATAAATGCTGGGCTTTGTCCCGCCCATCGGACGCTCAGCGTCTCTGGAAGTCTATGGGCAACCTTGGCTGCAGCGAAACGAGATGAGTCAATGGATAAATGCTAGGCTTTGTCCCGCCCATCGGACGCTCAGTGTCTCTGGGGGTCTATGGGGCAGTGGGCAGGCCCCGGCTCAGCTTCTGCATGATGAGTGGATGATCTGTCTGAGGCTGAATCCCTTTTTGATTGACAGCGAAATGAGCGAATCAGCAATATTGAAATTGAGCTTCCCCTCCTTGAAAGACCAGCATCCGCCTCTGACGTATTGGTATGAATACTGACTGTAATGCAAAGTGTTCTGGGGTCCCCAGATCTGATAAAGCGCTATACAAGTACAAGCCATTTGTTAAGTTTAAAGCCAAGGGCATTTTGATCAAGTTGAAAATAAGTGGAAAAACAAACATTATCGATGTCAGGTTCCCTTCAAAACTTCCAAAACTACATGTGTGTGTTCCTGTTTGTGCAGCTGAGTGAGGACCGTTTTTCTCACATTCACCAGGAAAGTGAGGACCGTTTTTTGTAAAGTGAGGGCATTTTGATGTTTCTCACTTGGTATTTTGCTATGGGTTAGGTTTAGAACTAAGTTTAGGTGAAGTTTGGGATTAGGTATGTACTAATAATGGTTAGATTTAGGGGTAGGGTCAGGATTAGGCCATAGAAAGGCATATATAGTCCCCTTAAGTGATGTGAGGTTGAGCTGTGCCCACTTCGACTTTCTTATGTAAATTAAAAATGCATTGTTCAGGTTTGAACTTTTAACAAATGAACCAATTCATTTGAATACACAATTTTAAATGAACATATGTACAGTGGGGAGAACAATTATTTGATACACTGCTGATTTTGCAGGTTTTCCCACTTGCAAAGCATGTAGAAGTCTTTAATGTTTACCATAGGTACTATTCAACCGTGAGTGACAGAATCAAAAATGAAAATCCAGAAAATTACATTGTGTGATTTGCATTTTATTACATGAAATAAGTATTTGATACACCAGAAAAACAAAACTTAATATTTGGTACAGAAACCTTTGTTTACAATTGAAGATATCAGACATGTCCTGTACTTCTTGACAAGGTTTGCACACACTGCAGCAGGGATTTTGGGCCACTCCTTCCATACAGATCTTCTCCAGATCCTTCAGGTTTCGCAGTTGTCACTGGGCAATACAGACTTTCAGCTCCCTCCAAAGATTTTCGATTGGGTTCAGGTCTGGAGACTGGCTAGGCCACTCCAGGACCTTGAGATGCTTCTTATGGAGCCACTCCTTAGTTGCCCTGGCTGTGAGCTTCGGGTCGTTGTCATGCTAGAAGACCCAGCCACAACAAATCTTAAATCCATCCTACCCTAAATACGGTGCAGTCGTCATGTCCCCTTTGCAGAAAAGCATCCCCATGTTTCTACCTTCATGCTTCTCGGTGAGGAAGGTGTCCTTGAAGTTGTACTCATCCTTCTTCCTCCAAACACAGCGAGTGGAGTTTAGACCAACAAGCTCTATTTTTGTTTCATCAGACCACATGACCTTCTCACATTCCTCCTCTGGATCATCCTGATCAGTGGCAAACTCCAGACGGGCCTGGACATGCGCTGGATTGAGCAGCGAGACCTTGCGTGCGCTTTAGGACTTTATTGTAAGGCGACATAGTGTGTTACTAATGGTCTTCTTTGAGACTGTGGTCCCAGCTCTCTTCAGGTCATTGAATAGATCCTACCGTGTAGTTCTGGGCTGATCCTTCACCTTCCTCATGATCATTGATGCCCCACGAGGTGAGAACTTGCATGGAGCCCCAGACTGAGGGAGATTGACTGTCATCTTGATCTTCTTCCATTTTCTTATAATTGCACCAACAGTTGTTGCCTTCTCACCAAGCTGCTTGGCTATTTTCCTTTAGCCCATCCCAGCCTTGTGTGGGTCTATTATTTTATCACTGATGTCCTTACACAACTCTCTGGTCTTTGCCATCGTGGAGAGGTTGGAATTTGTGTTTGGACAGGTGTCTTTTATACAGATAACAAGTCCAAACAGGTCCAGTTAATAAAGGTAATGAGTGCAGAACTGGAGGGCTTCTTATATAAGAACTAACAGGCTTGTGAGAGCCAGGATTCTTACTGGTTGTTAGGTGGTCAAATACTTATGTCATGCAAATTAATTACCGTATTTTCCGCACTATAATGCGCACTTAAAACCCTTTAATTATTTAAAAAAATGACAGTGCGCCTTGTAATCCGGAGTGCCTTATATATGGATCAATTGGTTAATTGGTTGATCCATACTGGTTGTACACGGCGCTCTGTCAAAATGTTTCAGTACGACTGGTAAACTACAAAGCCGCACCGCTTGCAGCATTACGGCTACCGTAGTCAGGGGTGTCGCCGAAGTAATAGCGGTAAACACCTGTACTGTGCTTACTCCTAGTCCAACACCACTTGTGTGTGTATAACGTTTGAATGTACTGTTGCAGGAATTGCCTGAACTATATGTGATTAGAAGCTCAGTGTGTGGGGTGTATGTTTCGTGTGTGTGTATGGAAGATGTTGACATTACTCCTCCGGACAGAGGTGGCGCTGTGTGCTGCCGTAGCTGAGAATCAAGAGTGAAGGAGTGACGTCGGTATTATTGTGTGTGTGGAGTGGGTAGAGACGGCGACCGGAGCAGCGGTGTATGAGTCTGTAAGCCCTGTGTTTTTACGTGCTGCAAAGTCATTAAAAAGAACCCCGAATCTCGTCAACAACTCAGTGTTTTGATGCTGTTTCTTCATGCTCAACTCAGCAACGTATGAGTGAGGGAGTTAACTCCGAGGAAACTAGTAACTTCGGCCCTGGAGAAAGCGTCTCCCCTGTGTCATCAGACTACGGTCAGGGGACAGAAACAGGAAAGGTTAACAGTACTAACGTTTGATTTAGTGCATCAAACTGTTTCTTTTACGTGTTTACTGAATCAGGGAAAAGTTCCCTTTCACGTTTTAACTAACGTTTGATTTCAACTTCAACTTCATAGACTCCAATGCATTCCTAACGTGCGGTTGGCTCTATTCAATAGAATTCTATGTAGAGGAGACCTTACCATGAGAGTGAATGGAGTTATCAGAACGCTGGTTTGTAGTGTATTAATAAAGTTTGACTGACTTATCTGACTGTTTTGTTAACATTCTTTAGCACAGCTCCATCTAGTGGATGCATAACGCAACCCCAGTCAAACATTTGACTGCAGTAGCTTCTATTCTATGCGCCTTATAATCCGGTGCGCCCTATATATGAAAAAAGTTCTAAAATAGGCCATTCATTGAAGGTGCGCCTTATAATCAGGTGCGCCTTATAGTGCGGAAAATACGGTACTTAAAAATCACACAATGTGATTTTCTGGATTTTTGTTTTAGATTATGTGACTCACAGTTGAATAGTACCTGTGATACAAATTTAAAGACCGGGTAAAGGGAATTCTGCCATTTTCTTCTAAACACATTAGAAATGTCATAAATGTATTATTCTAAATGTGTAAAAAGTCTCTAAACCATTGAGCATTTTATTGTGGAGTTAGAATTCAATTTGGGTTTTAGGATTTCTGTGTTTCAGGATTTTGTGGATGTGTCTGAAAGGACGGCCACGGTTCGTCACGTGGCTGCCTTGAGCATAAACCCACACCTATTGCTCCAGCGCCAAAAAAACGTAAAGTGCGGTAAGCTCTGGTTCTCTCACTCACTTGTGAGTCACAGATAGCACCAATGATAGTTTGCTGGTAGCTAGCTAACCAATTATGCCTCAGTCAACTTGTTCATGCATCTTTCCTGGATGCCACAAGGTGCAAAGTAGCAGCCTGGAGACTTTGGTGTCCAAGAGATGACCGCCTGTAAAAACTCTGGATTGATTTTGAAGAGGAGCCACTACGAAGACATCAGGATCACCACCGACACTCGCCTTTACAGTGCCCACTTTTCTCCAGATATTTTACTAATTCCCAGGAGATACAGTTGGGATTTATGGACAGTTGTGGTTGGCGCTGGCTCGTGAGGCTGTACCAACCGTTTCCCTTCCCCAACTCTCATCTGACATCGCTGCCGCTGACTTTGCAGCCCTTGACATTGGCACTGCCGCCATCTCCGAAGGCGGGATTATATGCCCAACAAATTGAGCAAGTTTCTTTGTGTGTTTATGTTTTAAATATTCTAAGTGCCACCAGCCTTCACGAACATTGTCTCCCCATACAGGACATGAAGGCGGGATACTCCTGCATGGTTTCAGTACCTCCAGTGCCTCGCCAAGTGTGTCAGAGCACAGAAATATGATGTTTTTTCTTTACTTTTGAGAAATAATTTATATGATTAGGTGTGTTTTTAATCATTCAAATTTAACTAGGTGATTAATAACACATATTTCCGTGGTGTGACAAACTTGGAACACATTTTAGGGCAAATGTTTTTTGTTTTTTTTTTCTTTGGCCATTAATGCACTGCCTAAAAAAGTCAGATATTGGGTCACACAATTTGGGCCATTGACTCTTTGGATGTGTTTTTATACACTGCCATTGTATACATTTTTAAACAACATTTTATTTTCAAAGACTGGGTAATAATGGACTGACATGTATTTAAGAAGAAACAGATGGTTGCACTGGTGCAAAGAGAGGCCACCAAAAGCCTTAGGGGTAAATGGACAGGCAAGCCCGTTTTTATTGCCACAATGTCCAAGTGTTTTACATCTCATCTCACTGAAGCCAAGGAATCCAATTTGATGGCTGGAATACCATATCAGCACACTTCATCTAAAGCTGGACCCTCTGGGATATGCTGAGGCTCCCTCTCACCTACAACCCTGTGGAGGACATCTGTATGGATGAACAGTTGTTGGTCCATGGCATTTTCAGCAACATTCTCAAAGCAAGACCCACACTGAGCTGGTGTTATGGCCAAAGCTGAAGACCACCTTTGGGGTGCAAAGCCCTGCCATGGGTTTTAAATGTTGCAGTACTTTTTGCAGCACGTTTTTATTTTTTGTCCATTAGGGAGAAAGGTTTGAATTCATAAAATCTGATGAAAAAGAAAATCTGATAAAAGAAGATAACCAAGACAAAATTACTGTTGATGCCAATTTTTGATGTTCTTACACTCTAATAATCCCACCTTCCCATTAATGAGTGTTTCACATTTATGGAATGGAAAATTATGACAAAGTTGGATTAATTATTTAATTTTATTTAATCTTATAAGGAATTATGTCTTTGTTTTATTAAACTCTCATTTTATTTTCCAGAGTGCCAGCTGCTCTTTACTTTCTTTCAAAAACAGTTATTGATAGCATAGTGTTAGATTCTGCTTATTGGTGAGGATTATAAAACAAATCAGCCCTTTGCCCTTGAAGTGTGAAATTTGACTGTGGATGTCTAATGTGGGATTTAGATAAATGCTACAGGGAAATCACCATAGATAAATGCTCATGTCAAATTTCCTGCTTTTCTGGTATTTTCATTTTTTGTTTGTTTTTGCTCTCCCTACTTTAGGCATGTGGGCTTAGATGAACAGACAGCTCAGTTTGGAGTGGATCCCAGAAAGCATACGTGATAAAGTTCAGCAGAGAAAGGTTTATGGAAATGTTAAAGTGAGACAAAAATGAGGCTGAGTAAAGATAACAGGATTATGCTCATAAAACATCTGCTCAGAGAATTAAATGCCTTCCCTTTTTAGCTGCCAAGACATAAAAAGGAATAACATACCAGTAACAAACTTGTTCCATAATAATCTAAATGGTTGCCATTTTACAGATTTTAAGTACTATGAGCTTGGAGTGACCTTCAGCTTAATTAGAGTAAATTGCCTTTATCTCCAAAAAAAAAAACAAAAGGAAATATTTTAGATATTACAATTAAAAAAGGAACTTTAACCTCCAATTAAGATAAAGAAATAGAATACCCTTTCAATCTTAAGAGTCTGAAGTTTGAAAATGGCTCTTGGACCAAACTTATAGTTCCCCTTACAGCTCATAGAATAAATGCTTTATTTCTATTAAAATAGTTAATCAATGAAACCAATTTTCTAATATTTAACTGCATGCTGTTAGAATGTGATAGAGTTAACAAAACTATGTTTTACTATTAACTTTACAAAGACAGTCTAAGAATGAACAGCTTTGTTGGTAACTCTAAACAGACTCTTGATCCTTACAGTCATGTTTCAGAATGTTTGACCTTAATTATTATTGCCAGCAGGTTAAAGGCTTCATGAGTTATTCTGTCTAATTAAAGGGAGAAATATGCCACTGGGCAGTATGACACTGAGTGCACCACACTGAGAGTGAAGATCTTTAAAAGCGAAGCCTTGAAGGGTGAGGAGGAATGCAGAGTTGACGCTGATTGGTTGGAGCAGAGACGCATGATGGAGTCATAGTACGGAGCCGGTGGTGGAGTCTTGCAGATTGAATTTTAGTCAAAACTCCATTTCAATGCTGTAAAGACTCCCAATAAAAACACAAAGATGCCAATTAGAGAAGTTAAATAGCAGATAGTTATTTCTTTGGTGATTGGACCCTGGAGGAAGACATGAATGCTATGAATGACATGAGCTTGAATGAATGATTTAGGATTAGGATTAGAGATGTCTTCTCCCCAAAAAAGGGCCAAGGCCGGGCCAAGGCTGAAATAAATGATGTGGCAGTTCTGGTAGTTCTGGTCTGACAAGTGGGGATGGATAAGATGAATCGAGTTGAATAGATGAAGAACAGAGTTACAAAGGTGGACAGGGGATGGAGTTGAGCTGCGAAGGTACTGAGGAAAATGAGAAAGCAGAGGCATGAGAATGATAGGTCGAGACCTGAAGGTGTTGAGGATGATGAATGAATTGTGCCGCTAAGGCAGCTTGTGAGTGAGCTTGTGAAGGCAAGAGAATGATAGATGAATCTACATAGGCAAGTGAATGGTGACAGAGTCTGCATAGGCATGAAATGATAGATCATGCAGTGATGAAGAATGTACTGAGCCGAGAATGCATGAAAATAATGAATGGATGCAGGTGAGTGAGCCCGCATAGGCATGAGAATGGAAAATGGGCTGCGTGGGAAATGATAAATGTAGTGAGCCGAGAAGGCATGAAAATGATGAATGGATGCAAGTGAGTGAGCCCGCATAGGCATGCGTGTGGTGAGTGAACCTGTGTAGGCATGAGCATGATTTAGACTGAAGGACAATGACGCAGCTGAACCTGATGAACCTTGAACATCATGGAGTTAGGATTAGATTTGTCACCCCCCAAAAACCGAGGCCAAGGCTGAGCAAAAAGAGATATGCCTGGAAGAGAAGGGTGGGGAGGAAAAGGATAAGAGCCTGACAGGCGAAGAAGGGGAAGGACATGAATATGGCCAAAGCCAAGGGAAAGGAAACATAATGAAGTGTTGAGCAAGAGCTAAGCTGAGCCTAACGAGTGAAGCAGAAAGATGAAGCAGAATGGCTGGAGAGTGAATAGAATAAACTGCTTAGGCTGGAATGTGCCTGATGAGGCATGGATGGGACATGATAAACCTAACTAGGCCTGTTGGATGCGAACGTGGGCGAGCCCGGCAGGCAAAGTGAAAAAATAAGTGATAGCTGACAAGCAAGAGGATGGGAAGTTGGTAAACCTGGCAAGGCGGGCAGAGAGAAAGACTTGGTCATGTCTGACAGGCAAGAACGGGAAGCAAGGATAAGTTTAAACTGAAAAGGCCAACTGTCACCAGTTAATGCAGAACCTCTTACCTAAGAGCTGATAGATCATTGAGCAGAGCACAGAATGAAAGTTTGGGCAGACATATGAAGAGAATGCTGAAGTCGACCAGTGGCCAAGTTGTTGTATTGAAGCTGTGGAAACTCTTAGGGTAGCTGCTGAAGTGGCTGCCCGATTCTAAATGAGTGACCTGAGAAGTGACTAGGGGGAAGGTTGCATTGAACTAACGTTTGCCTCACAAATTTGAGAAACCAGGAGGTGATCATGGGAACTCCTTCTGGAGTAAGGAAAAGGGGCATGAAGGGTGAGCTGATTTGTGACGTTTGAGAACAAAAGAGATCATGGCTTGGAAAGGACAAAACAGGCCATTGTGGCGAGCTATGGAAATGAAACATGGACCTATACCTTTGATGTGTTTGAAGTAAAGTTTGAAATGGACTGGATGCCACTTGAGGTCTGAAAAGGCTAAATCCCTAGATGGCACTAATTAATTAGAAGGAGAAGTAAATTTGCTTAGTCTAATTAAGCCGTAGAAGGTGAGGCGGAAGGCACTGGAGAGAAGAGATTTGAAATAAGTTGAAAACAAGCAGAGCGAAGGGTCATAAAAAGTTTATATATATTTTTTCCTCTTTAAAGAGGGGAAGTATAATAGATCTCTGGGAGTCAGGCTGCAGAAAGCAATGATTTTGAGAAGACGTTTAATGGCGTTATGAGTGAAAAGCTTGGCGTGGGCTCAGAAAGAGGATCTTTTGATAAACATTGATGCCTGCTAATAGGGTGCGGATGTAGGGGAGCTTGAAACAACGATGTTCAAAACAATGAGTATTGAAAGCTAGAGCTGTGTGAATGCGAACTGGGTACGATGGTTTGTTATAGCAAGGCAAAATTTACAAAGGTTTGCCAGGTGAAGGAATGGGGTATCTAGACCTGAGATACAGCAATGTCTGGTTGATTGTGACAGAGGAAGGAGAGAAAGAAATAATCGGAGTAGGGTGAAAGTAGGCTGATGGACAGAGATGACGGAATACCTGAAAATATAAAACGAGACAGGGCATCATCGACTGCATTAGAATAACCTGGAACATGACAGGCCTACCAGGACTCAATGGAGGTAAGAGTTACATCGTTGAAATGACCTTACTAATATTGTCTGCTCATAAATTGTTTCGTAAGAGTTTGTTATTCTCCCCTCCTTGAACCGCCAGCTTAACGTGGTGGAGGGGTTTGAGTGCTCGAATGATCCTAGAGGCTATGTTGTCTGGGGCTTAAATGCCCCTGGTAGGGTCTCCCATGGCAAACAGGCTCTAGGTGACAGGTCAGACAAAGAGCGGTTCAAGAACCCCTCATGACGACTACAAAATTGAGGCGCCCGGTATGGCGGAGCCGGGGTCCCACCCTGGAGCCAGGCCTGGAGTCGGGACTTGTCGGAGAGCACCTGGTGGCTGGGTTGCTCCTCGCGGGACCCGGCCGGGCCAAGCCCGAACGAGAGACGCGAGACCATCCCCCAGTGGGCCCACCACCTGCAGGGGGAACCGTGTGGGACCGGTACAAAGAGGATTGGGCAGCAGACGAAGGTGGAGACCTCGGCGGCCCGATCCCCGGATGCTTAGGCTGGCTCTAGGGATGTGGAATGTCACCTCGCTGGGGGGGAAGGAGCCTGAGCTTGTGCGGGAGGTCGAGAGATATTGACTAGAAATAGTCGGGCTTGCCTCCACGCACAGCGTGGGCTCTGGAACCCAACACCTCGAGAGGAGCTGGACTTTCTTCTACTTTGGAGTGGCCCACGGGGAGAGACGGCGGGCTGGGGTGGGTTTGCTTGTCACCCCCCAGTTCAGCCGTCTAGTGTTGGGGTTTACCCCAGTGGATGAGAGGGTCGTATCCCTGTGCCTTTGGGTTGGGGAGAGGTCTCTGACTATCATTTCAGCCTACGGGCTGAGTGGTATTACGTTGTACGGCCTTCTTGGCGTCCCTGTCGGGGGTGCTGGATAGTGCCCCTCCCGGGGACTCCATTATTCTGCTGGGGGACTTCAATGCCCACATGGGAAACGACAGTGACACCTGGAGAGGCGTAATTGGGAGGAATGGCCTCCCCGATCTGAATCTGAGCTAGTCACGGATTGTCCATAATGAACACCATGTTCAAACATAAGGGTGTCCATCAGTGCACTTGGCACCAGGACACCCTAGGCAGGAGATCAAGGATCGACTTTGTTGTCGTATCATCAGACCTTCGGCCGCATGTTTTGGACACTCGGGTGAGGAGAGGGGCTGAGCTGTCCACAGTCTAGGCAGACTCCTGATTGGGGAGGGTGGATGCAACTTAGCTGAGACGGATTTGTGATATTGATCGGGAAGCCATGTTTAAAATGTAGGTTGACGATGAGGGACAGATGGGATCGAGCTTATTCTATGGGGTTTAAGAACAGAAGACGTCTCTGAAATGCCTAAAGATGGCACAAGCTCGCCAAAAGGGAAATTGTTAGTAAGGTGGGGCTGAGTTGATTCAAACGTAGCAGTACAGCCATCAGGGGAAGCGACACAGTGGTCAACCTCAGGAGAGGGTAACAAAGAGAGAAACCAGATTAATGAGCTGCCCCTGCAGGATTTTGGAGCAGCGCCTGAGTAAGATGTTAGAATGCGTGGAGTACATGATCTACCTTAATGTAAAAGAGGAGTGGGAAACAGTGTGCTTGAAGGGGATATGAATGAGGAAATAGAGAAAAGAGAATGAAGTGATATATCTCTACCTTTAGAGACAAGCCAGGATGGGTGTTGCGAGGGTGAATGTGAGTGGGAGGGGCCAAGGAGCGGGTTGAACGTTGGCAGAGTGGAGAAGAGGAAGTGCTGACGTGGCGGTGGAGGTGAACTCCAGGAAAAGCTGAGTAATGGATGATAATGAGCGCTGGAGAGAATCGATGAATGGAATGAATGATGCAGGGAAGATTGAGGGACAACCGGAGTAGAAGAAAATGTGGAAGCCTGGGGTGCCAGATGATCACTCGGAAGAGAAGCTGCTGCCGGAGACAGCCGGGTGATGTGGCGGAGGGAGCCGGGTTACAGGCAGGACCATCTTGTTGATGTTTAGAAGGAGAATCAAAGTTTGGCAGGAGAGCAGGGAGATCCATGGGTAAAGGTTCTTAAAAGCGAAGCTTTGAAGGGTAATTGGCTGAGGAGGAATGCAGACTTGACACTGATTGGTTGGAACGGAGACGCATGATGGAGTCATAGTACGGAGCCAGTGGTGGAGGTGAGTCTTCCAGATTGAATTTTTGTCAAAACTACATGTTAAAGGTTATGGCTACACCATCTTTAACGAGCATCATGTTCCTGTGACCCCTACTGAAATTTATGAGGTTCAAGGAGCTGTAGCCAACCTCAAAGAATCCAAATCCACTTCTGAACCAAATGAACACCATGATTGTAGCCCCAGGAAGGTTCCACCATTGACAGAAAAAACAAAAAAACTGATTTGGAATTTAGTGAAATACATGCTCTTTAACTTCAAAGTTTCGGTCTGATGTCACAAAACTAATAAATTCAATTAAAAAAAATTATTTTCAAATTGATAACACTATCATGGATTCTCACCTGTGTTCACAACCGTTCCTCCACATATCCTTCAATTTGATCCCTTTCTAAATATGCTGGCTCAGTAACATCCCTTGGACTACTCACCCACGAACCAGTAACACAGATTCGTGGATGATTCAATCTTAACTGCTGCAATGTCGAATCCTTACTTTTTTCTTCTCCTTCCCCTTGAAAAAATCCAGGGAACCTCTCAAGATCATCACCAGTTTTTTTCATAGTAAATGTTACTTCAAAACTTTCAGTTGTTTTCTCAAACAATCCCAGCATGTGAGTCAAAGATATGTCATTGGTCTTTAGTGTGTCGCATTGCAAACTTGTATCATTATTTTGGAGGAAGCTGTTTATACGTTTGATAAGATCGGGTTGAATTTTCAAAGAAATGTATTTCAGGGAGGTTTTCAAGCAGCCTGCTCTTTGAATTCATTATTAGCTTTTTTCCATGTTGTAAAGCAAAATGTATCAGGTTCATACAGACCAGCTTATGACTGATGCTAAATACACAAATAATTTGATTTATTAAAGATATTTTTTTATTACTGTCTTTAAAGTCAGAACAATTTAAACAATTTGGGGAAGGCAAGATGACAACATACATTTGTAGGATTTTAATAGGTTAATTCACAATATTTATTAATTAATTATTCATTGAAAGTCCACCTCAAACTAAGCCTACTTCAAACACTAATCATTATGGTCAATACTGAACTCACAGTATTGAGTATTAGAGGTGCATTCACTGTAGTGACGAGTCGTCCCGTCCTCTTCCAACATGACCGCGCACAAAGCATGGTCCATAAAGACCATGTGGTGTGGATGAACTTAAATGGCCTGCCTGGAGATAGGATTAGATATTTCACCCCCCAAAACCGAGGCCAAGACTAAGCAAAAGTGATATGGATGGAGGACGAGGGTGGGGAGGAAATAATAAGAGCCTAACAGGCGAAGAAGGGGAAGGAGATAAATCTGGCCAAAGTCAAGGGAAAGGAAACATAAACTATTGAGTAAGAGATAAGCTGGGCCAAACGAGTGAAGGAGAAAGATGAAGCAGACTGGCTGGAGAGGGAATGAAATAAATTGCTATGGCTGGAACGCGCCTGATGAGGCGTGGATGGGACATGATAAACCTGACTAAGCCTGGCGGATGCAAATGTGGGCGGGCCCAACAGGCGAAGGAAGAAAATAAGTGATAGCTGATGAGGAGAAGGATGTAAACTTGGTAAACCTGACTATGCGGGCAGAGAGGAGGACTTGGTTGCGCCTGACGAACAATTAGAGGAAGCAAGGATAAGTTAAAACTAAAAAGGCCAACCGTCACTTGTTAACGCAAAAGCTCTACTAAGAGCTGATAGATCATCGAGCAGAGCACAGAATGGAAGTTTAGGCGGACATATGCAAAGAATGCTGAAGTCGTCCTTGTCCAACATCAGTCTATGACCTAACAAATGTTTATATATACTATGAATACAGGCAATAACAAGCAGTTTTGAGCCCTTTAGCATTGTCTGAAAAAGTCAAAATCATAAAACTATCAAAAGGGAAAATTGAATTATGAAATAAATTCCAAACTATAAGAATTGTTGCAACTAATAAACCAAACTGTTTTGACCAAAAACATTGTCTCAAATCTTAGTGACTAAGCATTTTAGTGACTACACTACTGAAATATAGATTTATTTAAATTTTGGTAAAATATATTCTATTCTAATATATTCACTCTCATTGTTAGTTGGTCATAAGCCCCTTTTCCATTGCTTGTAGAAAGCCCCAGGCGCGTCTTGATACAAATTTACCTGGGTAATTTTAGTTTCTCGGGGCCTTACTTTCATGGGTAAGAGGTCCTGGTCTGGAGTAGGTCTTTTCAAATTTCCCTGGGATTGTTACACAACCTCAGTCCCTTACTGTAAGCTGCACCAGCAGCGGCAGTAAATGCAGAGGTTAGCGTAAAAGTTTACCATATTTCTTCCATTAATTTGTTACACAGGGCTGCATGGCGCAGCTGATAGCACTGTTGCCTTTCAGCAAGAAGGTCCCGGGTTCGATTCCTGGCCGGGGGTCTTTCTGCATGGAGTTTGCATGTTCTCCCTGTGCATGCATGGGTTCTCACCGCGTACTCCGGCTTCCTCCCACAGTCCAAAGACATGCCTGTTAGGTTGTTTGGTCACTCTAAATTGCCCTTAGGTGTGTGAGTGTGTGCATGGTTGTTTGTGTGTTGCCCTGTGATGGACTGGCAATCTGTCCAGGGTGTACCCTGCCTCCTGCCCATAGACCGCTGGAGATAGGCACCAGCTTCCCCGTGACCCAATATGGAATAAGTGGTAGAAAATGACTGACTGAATTTGTCACATAAAATAGTTTTAAGAGATTTTTAAGAAAGAAAGCAGAGCTCAAAACTTTATCTGTGAAGTTACTTCATCAAGAATGAGCCTACTTTGAAATGTTCTTTCTGAGTTTTTGTAGCAGCAGAGCTCCCTTTACAGGCTGATCTGGCTGCTAAGCTAAGCTAACCTAACCAGATGGTTGTACTGGGACTTTCCCATTAACCGCTGCCTGATCTCAGCCTGGCACTCTGGGATTTCCTACTACCTGTTATTTGTTTGTGGCTGCTAAAAGTGGATAAAAGCGTTTAGTAGGTATGTGGTGTATAACTGCAAGTACTAGAATTTAAAATTAAATATTTTTCTCCAGGAATGTTTCACATTTGAAGGTAATGTAGGCATTAATTGTAAACTGTTACGCCACAGTTCTGTGATAAAAATATTTTAATGTAGTACTTTAAATTTGTACATAAAATATACAAATTTCCCTTAAACTGGATTTTCATTTAATCCCAATTTAGTGAACCACAGTTCCAGGTTTGGATGCAGTTTCCCAGAAGCTCCATGATCTTTTTAACTCTATTTTCCTGCAATCGTCTATCCAACTATCCATGCATCTTCTACTTTATATAAATATTTGCTTATGATTAGACAGTACTTTTGGACTGATTATCTGAGCGACTATGGCTCCGGTGGTAGGGGTTCATCCCATAACAGTTGGATTGCCGGATTGAACCTCTGCTCCATCCGTCTCAGTCATTGTGTCCTTGGGCAAGGTACTTTACCCGCCACCTGCCTTGTCTACCTCTGGTGGTCAGAGGGCTCGGTGGTGCCGATTGTATGGCAGCCTCACTTTTGTCAGTCTGCCCCAGGGCAGCTTTAGCTACAGTGTAGATCACCACTGTCAATGTGTGAATGAATGGATGGATGACTGACTGTAGAGCAAAGGGCTGTGGAGTCCTTGGACTTGATAAAGCACTTGATAAAGAGCTATAAGTGCAGGTCATTTACCATTTTATTCTAAAAAAATTATTTTTTACTAAAAAAAAAATTCTGTAGTTGTCTGATATAAAAGAAAAATAAGTGTGTTAATCACTGTTTAGTAGTTATTCGAAATGAATCGTACAGTTGGCCAGGTGCAGGTTGGTAAAAATTTTAATGTAAAATAATGATTTAATCCTTTCTTCCTATGGGTCTCTAGAGCTGCTCCTCATCTATCATTTATCAACTGAAACAAAAAAATATTTATTAGCTAATAGTCTTTTAAACAGAGCAATGGAGTATAATGCCATCTGCTGGACTAAAGGTGCAGTACAGTTTTCTTCACAACTTCCCCGTATGTCATTAGGCTAATTTAAATAAATGGTCCGTGGCATTTCTGAGCTATGGAAACAGAATGTACACAATTGCCTGAGATTCCTATTACTCGTTTAAAACAAATCCTGGGGCTTTCTGTGGAAAAGGGGCTATAGACTGTTTGAATTTCAGGAGGTTGATTATGTTAGTTGTGGTTCAGAAACCACCCAGTACCAAATCTTGTATATTAGATGGTTTTTATATCTTCCTTTAAATCCAAAGTGTTCCCAGGTAAATGTTTGCTAAACGCTGCTGCTGCTGGGTGCTGATTAATTTTCCCTTATTGCTTTTTCATACCCTTGGAGTTTCACCCAGTTATTTCTGGTTTCAAAAGGCCATGCATCACATCATACCCACCAGGGTGGGAGTGTGTCTGCTCCTCCTCTCGTTCTTCTGCAATCTCTGCCCGACCATACAATTCAAAACATGACCACCCTGAGTAAGTGGGGTTATCCTTCGTCAAGGGCGGATGGGAGGATCAAATGGGGGACATTACAAAATAAGGGCATATGTGCAAAGCAAATTAGGCCATAATTATAACATCACAAAAAACTGTGGTGACATTGTTTTTGAGATTGTTAGGAGCCAAAATTGAAACTGCTGCTTCCTTGTGTGACATCATTAAAAACTCAAAATAAATCAGTTAAGATACCAGCCAGAGAGCAGTTGTCCTTCACATGTCTAATTCATCCTTGGGTACATTTTGTAAAGTCCTGAATGTGCCACAACAATTATACTCAAGTCTAAACATCGTGGGAATGTCCAGTCATCAAATCTTTTAGGAAAAGAATGGGTTCTGAGTCCAAGAGATTAATGTATTTTGGTTCAAGCTGTGCGTATGTACAGCAGAGGAAAAGCAAAAGACCTTATTAAAATGCAGGCTGTAGCTGGTAAGAAAGTATCCTTATCCATTGTGAAATGAGTCTGGTGCCAACATGAGCTGAAAGGCAACTCAAAAGGAAGACCCCACCACTCCAAAAGCAACAAAAAAGAAAGATCATAGCCTACAATGTGGATTTAGACCATTTTACACCATTTATATCACAAGAAATGGGTGGATTTTCCAGCGAGAGTTTGGAAGAATTATGTTTAATGATGCACAAATTTTCTGAGCCAAGTCAAACTGTGACTAATGTATACTGAGAAAATGTATGTAACTTTTTGAGTCATAAAATAATGAAAACATTTAAAAATGTTCATCTTAATGCTCTGGCATTTACTAGATAAAACCAATTTAGTCAGAAAGGTTTATTCTGAATTAAGGGCCATTTAACTTTAACAGTAAATATGCAAATGCTTTGGGATTGACCCTTGTGTCTGTCTTTTGAGTTAATTTGTTGTGTATTTTAGTCCTACATCTGGGAGCTTGTGGATCTGTGTCCAGACGATGAACTAACACCAGTAATTATGGGGCAGTGTAGCGCATTATAGCAGACATGCGATTACCAAAAGGACAGAAGAAGAGGAAAAAATTCCAAAACAGCAGCACTAATCCATCAACATGCCACAATGTTTTTAATGGCGGCACAGCTCTCCTTTTATATTTCCTTATGATGATGGAAATTATTCCGATTTCTTCCAGTGCAGCTATTGTTTTAAATTTACCTCTGGTTTAAGAAGCTAACTCACAACTACCCTGTAGTGGATATACTGTTTAACATTGAAAGCATGGGGCCCAGATGTATTGATAACATTAGAATCAGGCAGAGCTTTTTATGTGCATAAAATGAAGCATAAATAGCCCTTTAATGTCAGACAGTGACAAAAAAAGTTTGTGTCTTGTTATACAGTGTAACTATATGGTTTCAGTTGTGTCTATTTACAGGTCTTTCTCAAAATATTAGCATATTGTGATAAAGTTAATTATTTTCCATAATGTAATGATGAAAATTTAACATTCATATATTTTAGATTCATTGCACACTAACTGAAATATTTCAGGTCTTTTATTGTCTTAATACGGATGATTTTGGCATACAGCTCATGAAAACCCAAAATTCCTATATCACAAAATTAGCATATTTCATCCGACCAATAAAAGAAAAGTGTTTTTAATACAAAAAACATCAACCTTCAAATAATCATGCACTCAATACTTGGTCGGGAATCCTTTGGCAGAAATGACTGCTTCAATGCGGCGTGGCATGGAAGCAATCAGCCTGTGGCACTGCTGAGGTCTTATGGAGGCCCAGGATGCTTCGATAGCAGCCTTTAGCTCAATCAGAGTGTTGGGTCTTGAGTCTCTCAACGTTCTCTTCACAATATCCCACAGATTCTCTATGGGGTTCAGGTCAGGAGAGTTGTCAGGCCAATTGAGCACAGTGATACCATGGTCAGTAAACCATTTACCAGTGGTTTTGGCACTGTGAGCAGGTTCCAAGTCGTGCTGAAAAATGAAATCTTCATCTGCATAAAGCTTTTCAGCAGATGGAAGCATGAAGTGCTCCAAAATCTCCTGATAGCTAGCTGCATTGACCCTGCCCTTGATAAAACACAGTGGACCAACACCAGCAGCTGACACGGCACCCCAGACCATCACTGACTGTGGGTACTTGACACTGGACTTCTGGCATTTTGGCATTTCCTTCTCCCAAGTCTTCCTCCAGACTCTGGCACCTTGATTTCCGAATGACATGCAGAATTTGCTTTCATCCGAAAAAAGTACTTTGGACCACTGAGCAACAGTCCAGTGCTGCTTCTCTGTAGCCCAGGTCAGGCGCTTCTGCCGCTGTTTCTGGTTCAAAAATGGCTTGACATGGGGAATGCGGCACCTGTAGCCCATTTTCTGCACACGCCTGTGCACGGTGGCTCTGGATGTTTCTACTCCAGACTCAGTCCACTGCTTCCGCAGGTCCCCCAAGGTCTGAAATCGGCCCTTCTCCACAATCTTCCTCAGGGTCCGGTCACCTCTTCTCGTTGTGCAGCGTTTTCTGCCACACTTTTTCCTTTCCACAGACTTCCCATTGAGGTGCCTTGATACAGCACTCTGGGAACAACCTATTCGTTCAGAAATTTCTTTCTGTGTCTTACCCTCTTGCTTGAGGGTGTCAATAGTGGCCTTCTGGACAGCATTCAGGTCGGCAGTCTTACCCAAGATTGGGGTTTTGAGTGGTGAACCAGGCTGGGAGTTTTAAAGGCCTCAGGAATCTTTTGCAGGTGTTTAGAGTTAACTCGTTGATTCAGATGATTAGGTTCATAGCTCGTTTAGAGACCCTTTTAATGATATGCTAATTTTGTGAGATAGGAATTTTGGGTTTTCATGAGCTGTATGCCACAATCATCCGTATTAAGACAATAAAAGACCTGAAATATTTCAGTTAGTGTGCAATGAATCTAAAATATATGAATGTTAAATTTTCATCATGACATTATGGAAAATAATGAACTTTGTCACAATATGCTAATATTTTGAGAAGGACCTGTATATGGAGCAAAACTCATCTGAGGGATCAGCTAGTGTTAGGTCAGAATTAACATATTCTAGGGAGATGAACTTTGACATTAATTCCTCTTATTGTTTGATTGACTGGGGCAAATCTTATAATAAACACAATGAGCCTTGGTTACTATTATGGAGTCCTTATAAAGTTAAGACATAAAAAAGAAGTGTTCTCATAAACAATAGTTAATATTATTTGTTGTATTTGACGAATTTCAGTGTTGCATTTTTAGTTTTGCATTTAAGGTCAAAATATACAATTTTACTTAAAAAAAAAAAATAATAATCACAGCGCAACCCTGCTTAAATTTGTTATCAAGGTAGTGGTGTTGTGTTTACCCATCTTTGTGAGTCTCTGTCATTCTTTGTCATCATGTCAATTTCCATTAAGAACTGCAATTTAAATATGTGTTTTAAATCTCTATGTTAGGATTGTGATACAGTAAAAGCCAGTTATTTTATTCAAGGTTATTATACTGTGAGAATCCTATACAAACTCATTAATCTATGCATTTGTTCATTATCTTCCATTTATCTTAGATTGGGTTGCTGAGGTAACAGATCAAGGGGGGAAACCCAGACATCCTTCTCTCCAGTGACATTTTCCAAATCATTTTGGTGGATCCCAAAACACTTCCAAGCCAGAAAGCATATGGAGCCACTTAAGAGGCATCTGGTTCCCCTCCTTATAAGCTATGCCCTGAAGATGTCGAAAGAGAGGCTTCAAGGAAAATTCTGATCAGATGCCCAAACACAACCTCTACTGATTCCTTTTGCTTCATAGAAGCAGTGGCTCTATTCTCAGCTCATCAAACATGAAGAAGTCCAGCCATTCTGAAGAGGAAACTCATTTTTGGCGCATGTATCCAGAATGTTGTTCTTTTGTTCATTGTTCGGAACATAAATAGACTGGTAAAATAGGAATTTAACTTGTTGGTCCAGGTCTTTCTTCACCACAACAGAACAGGAACACAAACAACCAAGGTGCTTGAACTATTGTACTTGAGAAATCAACAGACCCCTGACCAAGAGGGAGAAGTTCATTTTTCTCAGTTTTAGAATCTTAACCTTAGACTTGTGTATTGCGGTACATGATTAAAAATGTATAGATGGGGCATTGTTGCTTCCTATTTGACGGTATTTGTCCCTCATATTTAAATAAAAACTAACCATCTTGGGTATATATGGTATATATGAATTCTCAGAGTTTTGATGCTCAGGTAACAGAATTTTTCAATGAATCCAAAATGTTTTTGGTCGCCTGGCTTAGAGGGTGTTTAAATTTTGAATGCTAAAGTTTAAAATTGGTCTCCTTGAAAAACGGTTAAAGCCAAAACAGAGAAAGTATTTAGATTGCAGTAATAAAATAACCCATAAATATATTGTATATTCACTCAAACGTACTATTTTTGTCAGTCAGATTAAATCAATATCAAAAACATAAAACAAATGTAAATATAATGGGAAATCAGTGTGAAAGTAACAGTGACAAGAAGGAAGAATTTATAAAAAGTAAAGTAACTTTTTTCCTGCTTCATGTTGACAGGAGAGGTACCACTTTTCTATTTCAGTAAAGGTCAAAACATTCATTGCACATGTTCACTTTTCTCTTGTGAACTTTGCTTTAACACCGTTTTCAATAAGCACTGCTCGGTAAGATGCCAGAGGCTTAGAAAGTTCAGAAAATTAGAACACATCTGTTATGATTTGTGGGTGTTTTTGGGTTTTGTTGGTCTGTTTCACAGTTAAGGTTCTGAATCGTTCTTCTGTTTATCATTTTCCTGGTTATGCTTCAGTTTCATGTTTTTCTAGTTTCTGTTAGTTTGTATTCAAGAGTCTCTGTTTTGCTCCAGTCATGTTTTGTTCTTTCCTGTCTGTTAATCAACTTTATTGGGTTCACCTGCACCTAGTTAATCTGTCTTCTTGTTTCACCTGGTCACACTCCATAAATACACACCTGTTCTGTCATTCGGCACGGACAAATTTTTTAGATCATGTTTGGATCTTGTTGTCTCTATCATGCTCATGTCTTGTTTTTTGGATCATGCCATCCCTGCTTATCTCGCCTGCCTGTTTATTGTTTTGGCTCCTGCCTCCTCCTGTGAGAGAGTTTTTCTTTTTTGTTCATTACACCTTTTCACTTACCGTCATGCTGCCTGCTAGTGTGCATTCCGGGGTCCTCAATTTTGCAAGTCCTAACAGAATGTTTCCGCCAACCTCAGATCCCGCGGAGAAGCAGAAGATAAGCGCCTAGGATTGCTGGGTCCAGCGGCAGATGGGGCAGGCTATGAGACATCTGCCTGCAGATCTGGAGGTTCTGCCTTCTCTTTTGCTGCTGAAACAGATGGAGCGTGAGGCAGCCCAACGCCAGGATATCCATGAGGGCTGCTCTCCTCTGCTCCGACGCTCTCCACCTGCTCCTGCTTTGGCAGTCTAATCCACGTACTCTTCCGGCTGCAGAAGACGCAGGCGTGGAGCCGCTTCCAGCCCGTTAGCCGGCGAGGAGGAGTCTCCCATGTCCTCTGCTGAGACATCTGGAGCAGTGGTTTCTCTGCCAACTGACGTGAGGGCTGCAGCGAGTAATCCCGCATCTTCGTCTGCCACAGCACTGTCTCCCAGGCTCGCTGCAGCTCCGCCCATGCCGTCTTTGCTCACTCCAGCCCGGTATTTTGAGGCAACATCTGACGAGCTGGAGCAGAGTTTAAGGTTTTTTGCTCGCCAAATCAAGAGCTTCAGGATGACCAGTCTCCTGTATTCCTCTCCAGAGTTTATGGAGAAAATCATGCAGATGGAGGAGGATTACCGGACAGCTATTTAGGTTTTACTGCCGCCCACCTCCACCCTCGCCAGGACTCCAGGGAGCTGCTACTGAGCAGCCCACGTCAGGTCTCCTGAGTGCTGCCATTATTCAGCCCAAGTCTGTCTCAACCTCCTCCACACGCCGCAGAGGAAGTCGTAAGAGGGGCGCCTCGGCTCAAGTCATCGGGGGACCCGGCGACGTCTCGGCTCAATTCATCGAGGGTCTCGGCGATGGCTCAGCTTCTGCTAACGCCACTGAGGGTCTCGGTGATGCCTCAGCCTCTGCTCACGCCACTGAGGGTCTTGGCGACGCCTCAGCCTCTGCTCACACCACTGAGGGTCTCGGCGAAGCCTCAGCTTCTGCACACACCACTGAATGTCTCGGCGACGCCTCAGCCTCTACGCACGCCACTGAGAGTCTCGGCGACGCCTCAGCTTCTGTGCATGCCACTGAGGGTCTCGGCGATGCCTCAGCTTCCGCTCCTTGTCTGCAGGCCTTTCAGGGGTTCAGTGAGGAACTGGTCCTCGTTCTGGCCTCTGAACCTAGAGACAAGAGGTTCGAGGAGGAAGCACAGCCGTATGCTGTCTCTGAGGGGTTCAAGGTGCAGAGGGTCCCCCAGACGCTGCATCGGTTTCTGAGGGTTTGCCAGGCTCTGCTTCAGCCTCTGAGGGTTTGCCAGGCTCTGCTTCAGCCTCTGAGGGTTCGCCAGGCTCTGCTGCAGCCTCTGAGGGTTCACCAGTCCCTGCTTCTGAGGGTTCGCCAGGCCATGTTCCGGAGGAACCCGTGGGTGGGCTGCCTCCACGTCCTGGTCCTGAGCACCTCCTAGGTTTCCTCTGGGGGATGTTCATGGAACTGAAGCCTGATTCCTGGACACCGCCTGTCTCCAAGACTGGCTCCAAGCCTCCAGAATTCAGAGAGTGGTTCGAGGACGAACAGCCTCCCATCCAAGTTCGAGACGGGTTCGAGGATGGACCGCCTCTGCTTCCTTTGCCAGAAGGGTCCGTGGGTGGACTGCCTCCAACCATAGCTCCAGGGCCCACTGACTATGCCCCCGAGTTGACTTACTGTGCCCCCGAGCTGACTGACTTTGTTGCAGGCCTGACTGATGTTTTGCCTAAGGCGCCAGACTCCACGCCTGACTATGGGGCGCCAGACTCCACGCCTGACTCTAAGTTCCGAGGTTCCTCTACTCGGCGCGGCTGACCTCCTGACCGAGGGTCCTCTACTCTGCTCAGTCGGCCTCCTAATCAACCTGCAGATTCCCACTGCTGTCACCGGCCGCCCAGGTCTCGTTGTCTCTGCCGGTCTCCAGGTCTTCACCGCCGTCGTCGGCTGATCAGGCCTCTGAGTAGTGGATCCTGGACTCCTCTTGAACTTTGTGCTTGCTCGGGGCGACCTCCTCGTCGCCCACCTGAACTTTGTGTTTCTTGTTTTACCTGATCACACTCCATAAATACACACCTGTTCTGTCATTCGGTGCGGAAACATTTTCTGGATCATGCTCATGTCTAGTTGTCTCTATTATGCTCATGTCTTGTTTTTTGGATCATGCCTTGCCTGCTTATCTCGCCTGCCTGTTTATTGTTTTGGTTCCTGCCTCCACCTTTGAGTGAGTTTTTGTTCATTAAACCTTTTCACTTACCGTCATGCTGCCTGCTAGCGTGCATTCCGGGGTCCTCCATTTCGCAAGTCCTAACCACATCAGTGGAAGAAATTTGATCTACTCAAATTGCAGATTGTTCTGTCATTAAAGACTAATTCTGTCAACATGTAAAATTGACATCTGTGGCAAAAGGATATGATTTTTAGAGCAGACGATCTGTGCAATGTTGCAGACATTAAACAGCTGTTGTGTCACATGCATGTGTGGAACCAATACGTGCATAAGGTAAACAGTAAAAGCTGTGTTCATGTCAAAACATTTCCCATAAAACCAAAGTACAATCAAATCTGGTTACCGTAGCCTTTTAGACATTTACCATTGCCAAACAATGGGAATGTTAGCAGAGTGGTGAAGAGAAACTCTGCACATTCGACAACACTTTCACCTTGAAGTATTAGTGAATGGAAGCTTGAACACATTTTGCTGTTAAAACATTGACCAACAAACACATTTCCAATAGAATTAGAAGTTTCAGGTTATTTCCTTTAGTTTTTGATTAAGTCCAAGCAGAAGGGATAGCAGAAAAGTGTTACCTTCAGCCCCGAGGTCAGGTCGGTGGGGTCAAAGGTGGTCAGTGTTGAAGTCCAGGACGTGAGCCATAGGACAGGACAAAGGGTGGAACATACATTGGCGGAGGTCACAGAGAAGCACAAAGATATGGTAGCAGGGAGAGGTATGAGACACAGGAGCCACAATCAAAGAAAGGGAAAAAAAATGAAGGAGAGTTAAAGGGTAGTGATGAACAAAAGGACATGGATAGGAAGAAGATGAAAGGGATTAAACAGAAAAGAGGATTTGGGAGAAAAATGGAAGGATACACCACACAGGGAAGGTAAAAAGCAGAGGAGGAATTTGTGAGGCAGAACAGTGGCTTTAAACAGCTAGGAGTGTAGAGGCTGAGTCAATTCCTCTAAAAAAGGCAAAAAAAGAAAAAAAAAAAAAAAAGAATGAACCCATACCTTGGTCGTTTAACGTCAGGTGCGCCAGACCTTGAAAGGGAAAAAACAGAAAAAAGGAACACAAAGGAAGAAAGGAAGGTCATAAAAGGCACGGGAAGAAAAAAAGCATTGTCACAACGTTGGACTGCAGTTTGTGACAGACATCCTGGGGCAGACTTGGATGTCAGAGTTTAAACCAAATAAAAAAAACAAAAAAACAAGAAAGAGTGAAAGATAGAGAGATAGAGCGAATAACAACAGAAAACAAGCAAACACTTCTTGAGTGAGGTGTGAGGGGTTTAGGAAAAAAAAGCATTTTCATTTGGTGCAACCCCCGAAGGCTATTGCTCACACAAATGCTTTTTTTTTCCACTGGAGTATTTATGGAACACACAGAGAACTGTTTGGCAGAAAACGTTTCAATCTAATTCTTTATCTCCAGCACTTCTTGAATCATGTAACAAGAATCTGAGCTGTTTTACAAAAAACATACAGACCCTTTTAAAATCATTCATATCAACTGAACATTTCCACATTTGTCATATTACAACCATGTGTTTTGTCCTCATGTATCTTACTGACCAACACAAAGTTGTACATAATTGTCAAGTGAAAGGATAATAATTGATGGGTTTCATGTTTTGTTGGATAAATATAGCTGTCTTTCAAAGGTCACAGAGGTTTGTTAGATAATATTAGACAAACAGAATCATGAGGAACAAGGAACCCTGTTTTGGTCTGAAAAATAACACTGCACATTGGCCTGAACAAACCATCTCCACATGGACCTAAGATAGTGGCACTGTCATCCTATGGGGATATTTTTTATCAGCATAGGACAGAGGAGCTGGTCAGAGGTGATGGAAACATGGTAAAGATAAATACAGGGAATCCTGGAAGAAAACCTGTTAGAGATTGCAGATGACTTGAGACTACAGGTCCTTCTCAAAATATTAGCATATTGTGATAAAGTTAATTATTTTCCATAATGTCATGATGAAAATTTAACATTCATATATTTTAGATTCATTGCACACTAACTGAAATATTTCAGGTCTTTTATTGTCTTAATACGGATGATTTTGGCATACAGCTCATGAAAACCCAAAATTCCTATCTCACAAAATTAGCATATCATTAAAAGGGTCTCTAAACGAGCTATGAACCTAATCATCTGAATCAACGAGTTAACTCTAAACACCTGCAAAAGATTCCTGAGGCCTTTAAAACTCCCAGCCTGGTTCATCACTCAAAACCCCAATCATAGGTAAGACTGCCGACCTGACTGCTGTCCAGAAGGCCACTATTGACACCCTCAAGCAAGAGGGTAAGACACAGAAAGAAATTTCTGAACGAATAGGCTGTTCCCAGAGTGCTGTATCAAGGCACCTCTGTGGGAAGGAAAAAGTGTGGCAGAAAACGCTGCACAACGAGAAGAGGTGACCGGACCCTGAGGAAGATTGTGGAGAAGGGCCGATTCCAGACCTTGGGGGACCTGCGGAAGCAGTGGACTGAATCTGGAGTAGAAACATCCAGAGCCACCGTGCACAGGCGTGTGCGGGAAATGGGCTACAGGTGCCGCCTTCCCCAGGTCAAGCCACTTTTGAACCAGAAACAGCGGCAGAAGCGCCTGACCTGGGCTACAGAGAAGCAGCACTGGACTGTTGCTCAGTGGTCCAAAGTACTTTTTTCGGATGAAAGCAAATTCTGCATGTCATTCGGAAATCAAGGTGCCAGAGTCTGGAGGAAGACTGGGGAGAAGGAAATGCCAAAATGCCAGAAGTCCAGTGTCAAGTACCCACAGTCAGTGATGGTGTGGGGTGCTGTGTCAGCTGCTGGTGTTGATCCACTGTGTTGTATCAAGGGCAGGGTCAATGCAGCTAGCTATCAGGAGATTTTGGAGCACTTCATGCTTCCATCTGCTGAAAAGCTTTATGGAGATGAAGATTTCATTTTTCAGCACGACCTGGCACCTGCTCACAGTGCCAAAACCACTGGTAAATGGTTTACTGACCATGGTATCACTGTGCTCAATTGGCCTGCCAACTCTCCTGACCTGAACCCCATAGAGAATCTGTGGGATATTGTGAAGAGAACGTTGAGAGACTCAAGACCCAACACTCTGGATGAGCTAAAGGCCGCTATCGAAGCATCCTGGGCCTCCATAAGACCTCAGCAGTGCCACAGGCTGATTGCCTCCATGCCACGCCGCATTGAAGCAGTCATTTCTGCCAAAGGATTCCCGACCAAGTATTGAGTGCATAACTGTACATGATTATTTGAAGGTTGACGTTTTTTGTATTAAAAACACTTTTCTTTTATTGGTCGGATGAAATATGCTAATTTTGTGAGATAGGAATTTTGGGTTTTCATGAGCTGTATGCCACAATCATCCGTATTAAGACAATAAAAGACCTGAAATATTTCAGTTAGTGTGCAATGAATCTAAAATATATGAATGTTAAATTTTCATCATGACATTATGGAAAATAATTAACTTCATCACAATATGCTAATATTTTGAGAAGGACCTGTATGTAAGAGGTTCACCTTCTAGCAGGACAATGACCCTAAACACAAAGCCTGAGCTACAATTAAGTGGTTTAGCTCAAACCATATTCATGTCTTAGAAGGGCCCAATCAATGTACAGAACTAAATCCAATTGGCAGACTAGCAAAAAAATGAAAGCAATCATTCAAAGACAACTTCTATCCAATTTCAGTGAGTTTAAGCTGTTTGGAGAGAGGTGACCAACTATTTAATATGTATATATTTTTTGTGTAAGCGAGCAGAGACATTGAAAGATCTTTCAGTTGTTATTTCAGTATAAGATGGATTTACAAAGTATTGACATATGCTGAATACAAATTCAAACCAAACTATCATTCATAATTTTCCTTCTACAATTATGTACTACCTTCTGTTGGTCTATCAAACAGGATCCCAATGAAAGACTTTGAAGCATGTTCCTAAAACATTGCAATATGTGAAAATGTTTAAAGGGTACTGAAGAATTTTGTGAGGCACTCTACAGCTTGAAACAGCACTAAATAGATAAAACAGTATCAGCACAATTGCAGCATCACAACGGTCATTTATAACCTCCTCTCACTAGCTACGTTGCAGAGATCCTGTTAAATATGCAGCAACATAAAAAAAAAAAAGATATATTTTTAATGACCCTTTGCTTGTGGTCACAACCAGCCAAATATATTGGAGAATAAAGCCCAAACCACAGAGAAAACATCTTCGAAACTACACAGCACCATACAGAGAAACACCGATCTTTAACTAGATAAAAAGATAGAAGAACAATGCTGGCTTTTAAAAACTTTGCTGCTTGACATTTTCGCTCCTGCTTCTGATTGTAAAGTATTTAACTGTCTATATTTATGTCAATAAATTCATACAAATTCCTTAAACACCAACATTAATTGCCAAAGTGATGCCTACAACATGTGTGCTCTCTCTCGTATATATATATATATATATATATATATATATATATAGTTTATCACAAATAAACATGCCTGAAGTGAAAGGTATACTACATCAACTTAGCTAACAACATTCATAAACTCCACACATACAGCATCATGTTTCTGTGAAAAGATTCCTTACAGAAAACACTTTGAGGAGGAGAAAATTAAACCCTATGGCCTAGCACATTCCTAACTAAAAGAAATTGGATTTATCCTCCAGCAACAGCAGGATATAAATCGGCATTATGTGTCACAAGACTGAAAAGGTCAAATCTTTTCAAGTCAGCCTGTCTTTCAGTGATCGATACCAGCTCAAACACAAAGCTTCAGGCACTCCGAGCAAACAATCGAATGTCAGCAACAATTCAGCCTCAACAGCAGTGTTTTAGCACTGTACGAAAAAGAAAACCATAACTTTCAAACACAAACAGGAGCCATGCAAACAGAAAGCCACAGCTACAGGTTATCTAAAAGACAATTCATGTTTTTATGTATTACAGCCTTTTTTTAATGTTGATTAGCCTATTGAGCGATGATATGTTGCCAAGCAGACTAGTGAAAGATTAGTTATAGATCCACTGCTTTTACACTTAGCCTTTTAAGTCAATGATGTGCTAAAATTCTGATGATAATATAGCAGTTGTAAAAAAAAAAAAAAAAACACTTTAAAGAATAAATGATGATTCAAAAGAAGTTTAGCTTTCCTGCACAGTGAATGTATTCAAAAGTCGGACATGCGCAGACCCACATTTAGGCCGGTGACTAACTGACTTGAAGGTTGACAAAGTTATTCTAAACATTAACTGCATGGATTTATATCATTACAGAAACCAGAATACATTGACTATGTTTATAACATTCTAATATTGCTAACTCATGGCCACCCATAACCTAGCAAATCAGACTAAAAGCATTTAAAGTGCAACTAAACTTGATGTAAAAGCATAAATCCGCCCCCAGACAAATTTTGAAAAATGCCACCAAAGTGGGCGGTGCCAAGAGACACTGGGAGGCATGGCCAAGTGTGGGAATGAGCGTAGGGGTTTGAGCAGGCTGTGGTGTGGAGGACAAGGGAAAAAGACAGCTAGCTTAATTTGACATATTGAAACATGGAGAGTGACCAGAGCGACGTTGGTAGTTTTGCCATGGATAGATCTATTAAAGGGCAGAATTTTTTGCCCCTGTTACCAGAGGTTAAGTGAGGTTTTTGGAGCCCAGCGGGCCTGAGCCTTATCAGTTCGAGTCTCTGGCTCAAGGTATTGACTCAACGATGCCTGAAGCAGGCACTGCTGAGGCAATGGAAGACAGAACGGGGCGTCTGAGTGAGATGGTTTTCTACCCTAACTGTGACGTAGACATGAACCAAGCTGTACCATTTGAACCAATAGAAAAAAAATCAACTGTAGTAGACACCGTTCAACCCAGAGAGGGCAGCACTTAGCTGAGTTTAGGACAAATATTCCAGAATTAAACAATGTTACATGAAAATGTAAAAAAAAATGCATAGTAACAAAGATAGCACCCTTAAGGCCCAACTTACACAGTTTATCTGCAAAAAAAACAAACTTATTTGGGGGTTTAGTTACTCTTCAAATGAGTAGAAGCTATCCCATTTGTTCTTTCTATAACACAGCCTGTAATCCAGGGTGGAGGAAATGTACAGGCAGAGTGCTTTGTTTATCCAGCAGAGGTCCAATTTCTGCCAGCCCATTGCTTAAAGACCAATCATTCTCACTATGGCACTTTCTGGTTTTGTTCCCCTGCTCATAATCCATTAAGGAGATAAGGCTAAGGCTCCTGCAATGAAACAGAATGTTGCTGTCGCTGCATACAAATCACTCAAATATGACACCATTCCCCGTGTCCTCTCATTCCAGCCTCACATGCTCAAGCAGCCAAAAAGCAGCAGAACAATTTTCTAAATACATTTTTATAAAAAAAAAAAAAAAAACTAAAGATGAGAAGCATAGAAAAATATCAGAGAGAGAGTAGAGAAAAAAGTGCTAGAGCAGCAAGTTGTTAAATGGCCATTAAAGGTGTGCACCAATCAGGGATCACAATTTGACCAATACAGGTCCTTCTCAAAAAATTAGCATATTGTGATCAAGTTAATTATTTTCCATAATGTCATGATGAAAATGTAACCATCATATATTTTAGATTCATTGCACACTAACTGAAATATTTCAGGTCTTTTATTGTCTTAATACGGATGATTTTGTCATACAGCTCATGAAAACCCAAAATTCCTATCTCACAAAATTAGCATATCATTAAAAGGGTCTCTAAACGAGCTATGAACCTAATCATCTGAATCAACGAGTTAACTCTAAACACCTGCAAAAGATTCCTGAGGCCTTTAAAACTCCCAGCCTGGTTCATCACTCAAAACCCCAATCATGGGTAAGACTGCCGACCTGACTGCTGTCCAGAAGGCCACTATTGACACCCTCAAGCAAGAGGGTAAGACACAGAAAGACATTTCTGAACGAATAGGCTGTTCCCAGAGTGCTGTATCAAGGCACCTCGGTGGGAAGTCTGTGGGAAGGAAAAAGTGTGGCAGAAAACGCTGCACAACGAGAAGAGGTGACCGGACCCTGAGGAAGATTGTGGAGAAGGGACGATTCCAGACCTTGGGGGACCTGCGGAAGCAGTGGACTGAGTCTGGAGTAGAAACATCCAGAGCCACCGTGCACAGGCGTGTGCAGGAAATGGGCTACAGGTGCCGCATTCCCCAGTCCTGGGCTACAGAGAAGCAGCACTGGACTGTTGCTCAGTGGTCCAAAGTACTTTTTTCGGATGAAAGCAAATTCTGCATGTCATTCGGAAATCAAGGTGCCAGAGTCTGGAGGAAGACTGGGGAGAAGGAAATGCCAAAATGCCAGAAGTCCAGTGTCAAGTACCCACAGTCAGTGATGGTCTGGGGTGCCGTGTCAGCTGCTGGTGTTGGTCCACTGTGTTTTATCAAGGGCAGGGTCAATGCAGCTAGCTATCAGGAGATTTTGGAGCACTTCATGCTTCCATCTGCTGAAAAGCTTTATGGAGATGAAGATTTCCTTTTTCAGCACGACCAGGCACCTGCTCACAGTGCCAAAACCACTGGTAAATGGTTTACTGACCATGGTATCACTGTGCTCAATTGGCCTGCCAACTCTCCTGACCTGAACCCCATAGAGAATCTGTGGGATATTGTGAAGAGAACGTTGAGAGACTCAAGACCCAACACTCTGGATGAGCTAAAGGCCGCTATCGAAGCATCCTGGGCCTCCATAAGAACTCAGCAGTGCCACAGGCTGATTGCCTCCATGCCATGCCGCATTGAAGCAGTCACTTCTGCAAAAGGATTCCTGACCAAGTATTGAGTGCATAACTGTACATGATTATTTGAAGGTTGACGTTTTTTGTATTAAAAACACTTTTCTTTTATTGATCGGATGAAATATGCTAATTTTGTGAGATAGGAATTTTGGGTTTTCATGAGCTGTATGCCAAAATCATCCATATTAAGACAATAAAAGACCTGAAATATTTCAGTTAGTGTGCAATGAATCTAAAATATATGAATGTTAAATTTTCATCATTACATTATAGAAAATAATGAACTTTATCACAATATGCTAATTTTTTGAGAAGGACCTGTATGCTAATCTCCTTCATGGCACATTAGTCAGTAGAATATGTGAGGCAACAAGTAAACGTTTAGGAGAAGCAAAAGAAAGAATGCAATATTAAGGGTTTGAATGAGTAGAGCATTTCTAAATCATCAGATTGTGAGGCATTCAAAGGCTACATTGGTTAGTATCTATCATAAGTGATCCAAGGAAGGCACCGTGATGAACCAGGCTCATGAGCAGCCAAGACGCACTCAAGTACTTAGAGAGCAAAGGTTGGCTGATATGGACCTCTATGCAGATCTCACAGATCAGCCTCTAAGAATGCCAACAACGGGCATCTGTTCATTAGAAAATGTACCATGGAGCAATAGAGTATAGGTACCCTGGTCTGATGAATCATATTTTCATTTTAATCACATTGATGGCTTAGTGCGTGTGCATCGCTTACCTCGGGAACTCATGGTAACAGGATGCATAATTTAAGAAGTAGGCAATATTGGTGTCAGACACTTCAATATACCTTCAGGGGTCTAATGGAGTCCATGCTGCAATGGGTCAGGACTGTTTTGACATCAAAAAGGGGACTGCCACACTCCTAGACATGTGGTCATTATGTTATGTCTGATTGGTGCATATTCACACATTCAAATCAACACTTATTTTATGTTGTATCAGCACGTCAACAGATTGAATTAACATTTACATTGCTGCAGACCATTTCCCCTGTCCTGAAATAAGCATTCCATGATGGCCTGTTACTTTTACAAATCTCAGTTCATGCTAAGAAAAAAAGAAAGAATGACATGGAATGCAAAGCTTTTTATTATATATGGCCCTAAATATTTATTTATAGAAGTTAAAGTGGTGAGAGTCAGACTTGTTCTGACTCTCACCACTCTGAGTTGTCTTTGTAGATTTGAATTGCACACAATCTGGCCAGATTGTGTGCAGCTAAATAAAGCAGTTTGTGCCACTTAAACATTTATGGTGTCATTGTCTGGCAATCCACTTTTCTGACACAGTTTTGTTTCAGCTTCATTTCTATTCATTCCCTGGTGTTCAAATCACTTTCAAATGTTATGTTTGCAACTAGGTGACAATGTTTTAGTAAACTCTAAATATAAAAATGTAATGGGAAAAAAGATTTTTGATAATTCTGAATCAAAAATAAAAAAAAACAGAATTATTGTTGTTGCCAATTTTGCCCTCTTCCAGCCTTGAATAATACCCACCAAAACAATTCCAATGTTGAATGGAGTAAAAAAATAAAATAAAAAAAATAAAAAATAAAATATATATATATATATATATATATATATCACCTGTTTTTTTGTCTTGCAAAATAAAGATATAAAAAGACCTAAATTGCCAAATCTGGTATAGGAGGTAAAAAAAAAAAAACAAATTGCTGCATTTGGTGAGGACTGAAGTCAACAAGTTTTCCTACATACAGTTATGCCTCATTGGTATATATTCATAAAAAAATCCCCAAGACAAGAACAAGCCACATTCACACCAACATACACTGCACATATCTTCTGTGTTGTATTTGCACAGGCAACCGATGCCAGACTCTTCCTTACAATGTTCACCATCAGCAGCTCTACAAGAAAAAAGGCAGCCTGATTGAACATTTACATCAATTATTTTTCAAACACATTTAAAATCCAATCACAAGGAAATGATCTTTAGGACTTTATCAATATTGAAGAGGGAATCAAACTGCTGTGGCAACAAGTAGCACTGCTCCGTACAGCCTGGGAACATGATGAAATCAAAGCTATTGCTCCCCCACCTTCTTTATATCTGAGTATAGATTATATTGTTAATCGAGTGGTGAGTACAGATGGGAGTGTCAAATGGAACGGGGGATGTCTGGAGAGCTTGACTGGCTGGTTATGATTGAGTGACAGATGGGTCCAGTCATAATTCTGTCATTAGAAGAAGACATGGTTGTGTTTAACTGGCTCTCTCCTTTCACTCTCTGTTTACCACCTTTATTGTTCACCTTATCCATCTTCACCTCTACATATGCAGTTCTACATTAGTCTGCAGCAGCAACCACTTATTTTTTTCTCCATTCTCATCTGCCAGTATTTAACGCTCCTTAGTTATTGTAATCGTTCTTTTAACCATTGGCTGTTCAGAAACAGATCTCTTGCCACAACAGTAGATGATATCTTATAACTGCACAGATTTAAATAAATGAAACTGTATGAAATGAAACGTTTAAATAATGATTTTGTTTTGTAAGCAGTGTAGCAGATTAACAGCATCCATCCTGAAAACCCGTTAAACATTAACTCATTACAGCCCTTCTCCCATTTTTATAGATGTTATGCTCCATCTTCCCAGACACACTTACACACATGAGCAGATGTGTAGGGTCAAAGAAAAATAAAAAAACAAATGTGTTCTAATCTAACTCTGCATTCCTCGTTTCTTGACTGAACACACAAACCAAATCCCCAGTACATGCTCACCTTGAAGACGCCCCCCACCGGCATTCACATGGCATATTAAACGGCATAAGTTTCCAAAGACTGACACCAACATCTGGCCCCTGACGTGTACATATGTCCTCCTTGAAAACATATTGAGACAAAGCTAATTTTTTGCTGATTGCAAAATGCATTTGACAACAGCTGTTCAAATCTACTTTTGAAGAGGATTTCTTTGATAGTTTCTGTGGCAACAAGTATAATCAAAACTGCTGCAGCAGCAAGAAATTTGATTTAAAGTTCAGCATATGGGACACCCCTACTTGCAGACCAACATGAGACAATTTAACTGATGTTATGGCTTTTATTAGACCTGGACCAATTTTAAGTTAAACCATGTGATAAGTGTTTTATCTCGGATTGCCAAGAGGTGCAGGCGTGCTACTGAGTGCTTAAAAATAACACTGTGCTATAGCTTTAATGTTGTTCTTATTGAATGTGAACATTAATCATTTCATTGGTGTGATCTATAATGTATGACCTTTAAGCAACTAAATATTAAAAAATGTGGCAGACTTCAGAAGGCTTTAATAATTCACTGTGAGTGCCAATTTTATGAGAAAAAGAGAGGTGTGATGAGCTGAAGGCTACAACCACGTCTGTAACATAAATTCCACATATTTCAGTGATTTTATTATTAATATTAATAGAGATCACCCTGTGAAACCGGGGGAGGGCTTGAGATAAAGCAGTGTATTTATTATATATATATATATATTATTATATATATTAACTGGAAAACAAGAGATTTTATGACTGGTCAATGGTCACAATAAACCAAATAGCAATGAGAAGAAAAAGCAACTTTAATTTTCAACAGGGTGTCATTACCACAGAAAATACTTAGTACCACTTTTAATACTGCATGGACCATAAATGATGAATCAAGAGGAATTATTTTTATTAATAAATTGCTCTAGATCAACTTTTTTCCAACTCTGGTTTTCCTACATGAAAAATTTAAAAGTAGCAATAAAAATTTAGATCAACTTAAATTAACAAAATTTGAAATGGAAGCAGTGATTAATGAAAAAGTCAAAGATCTGAACGATTTAGAAGAGGCAAAAAGCAATCCATTTCAAATATGTAAAGATTATCACTGCATTCAACATTAATGCCATTATAACGGAATAACTCATAATTAGGTGTTACATTTTGACTAAAGTTACTTGGTTGTCGCATAAAACCGCCCCCAAATCGAGAGCAGAAGACATTGTTTTTAAGTCAAATAATATTTTGTGGTGTACCTTTAAACTGTCTGAGCTCTTCATGTCCAACTGAATTAAGATTGTCATAGGCCAGTGACTGACTGACGTGAAGGTTGACAAAGTTATCCTAAACATTAAATGCATAGATTTATATTATTACTTTATGTGTCACAAGACTACCAGCTAATTCCATGTATAATTCACATTAGAAACTTGCCTCCACAGTGTTACAAGTGGATCTGTTTGCACATTTAATTTGGAGTTTTGAAAAAAAACACCAGCGGGGTTCAGACAACAGAACATTTGGTGGTGTTAAGAATTGAACCAAAGGAATTCATTTTCTATTTACCTTACAGCAAATATTCTTTATATTTCATCGTGTAGTTTAACTGGACTGGCTAGACCCACAGCACATCATAAAAAAAAATATCTTCTAGGATTGCTCTTCCTGTTTCTGATTCTTCTTAATTCTTCAAAAACTGGAAAGCAGGAGTGTATTGATCCCAGTACATGTGTGTGAAGTCTAAGGCTCAGATTTCTATTGTATATTCCTGAAGCTTATTGAATTTTAAAAAAGATACTCCCTTTACAATAATTCAGAACTGCTTTCTTGTTGAATGTGTCAGAATACATTTGATTTCCAAAGAAATACCTCAGGGAGTTTTGCTGACCCCAGGTAAAGCACTAACCTAGTGAAACAGAACATTTTTTATGGGCTCCCTCCGCTTTACACAGCAGCAACAGTCATCATCTGTCACTAGCAATGCAGGCGCAGGTCTGTCAGATGATGTCATTTACTATTTAAAGTTACAATCACAGAGTAACACACAACACCATCGAGATTGCACTGGAACCACAATGATTGAGAACAAGTAACTCAACATTGATAGTTTTACCAACAGATGCACTAAGAAAAAGGGTTGTGATTGAAATCTAATGGGTCTTGATCAGTGATCCAAAATCCATATGTAAGCGCTAATCAGGTAAAAGCAACACTTTTTGTGTGCAAGTTGTTACAGAAGATAGAAAACAAGCTGCAGGAGTTTCTTAAATGCACTGGCGGTGCTCCACATAAAAAAACATCATATCATCTTTGCCAATGGGAGTTATTTTGACACAACAAAAGCAATGTAAGAATTCCCAACGCACAGCTTCTCAATACTGTACAGACGTTGCTATTTAAACAAGGAAGTAGTGCACATAAACGATGGGAATCATAAGTAAACAAATTGCAACAAATATTGCTGTGGTGGTTTATTTACTGAAAAAGAAATAACTATATATAATGAAAAGGTAATAGAGATTTTACTGCTTTGTTAGAATTAATTACAATCAATTCCAGAGAATGATGTGTTTATATATTATATGTCTATATATATTATATAGTTATGTGGGCCTGAGAAAATAGCTGTAGGCTGAAAACTGCAGATTAAAGTTTCACCGATGCACATTCTGGAATTATGGTGAAAGGCAAAAGAAATAACAAAATATGAGTTTTGGCACCAATGTGGAGAATGACTGTGTAGGATTTAATTAGGAGAAAAAGGCTTTTTTGCCTGGTGGAAATCAAAGAGACTGAGATCAATGATCACTACTAGATAAAACAAGACTAAGATAATCTTGAAAATGAGATGAAGTATTTTGATGGAGTTGTGACCAGAACAGAGCTGTCCTCTGCTGAAGCGTCCTGCTTGTATAACCCAATATTATTTAACTTGTAAGCTCCGCAGATAATTTCACACTGATCATGGATTTATTAAATAGTTTTTGTCAGCAAATACATAACTATCCATTATCCAGATGGGATCATCCATTACTTTGCCTTAAGTGTTCCAATAAAAGGTTTTAAACAAGAAAAAAATCCTTTTCTATACTGATTACAGTCTTGTGCCCCAGCCATGTGATGATACATTGACTGACCTGTGCACGATCAAAGAGGCTGGTAGGAAACTCTGCATCTTTGATTACTCACACCAACTTACTCTTACAGCCCAGGAAGGAGGAGTCACAGCTGGAATCCCTGTGATGTCATGGAATTCCTGAATAGAACTGTTCTCCAAGCCACAACTCACCCTCTATCCTGCTGCATGGCAGCTAATAGCAAAGCACATCAATTGAAGGTCTTTGAAACTCACTGGCAAGTTTAAGACTCTACTTCTTCAAAAAATCTTTGAATCCAAAGTTGACTATTATCTGGTGTTTGAGCAGACCCGGATTGAGGAAAACAAAAATAATTAAAGCTGCAAGCAGCCTTGAAGGCCCTCGCACCTCAGCGCAACTCGGCCTGTGTAGCCACCACGGGAGCCTGGCATCACCTGCTGCACACCACCAATGAGGCCGCTGTTCAATTGCGAATGTCGCCACTAAGAGGGACTGTGAGCAACATGTCCATCTATAACTCATAATCACGTATACTACATTTGGAGTGGATCCGATGATGTATGAGGGAGATAAAGCATTTGAAATGTCCTAGGGGGTACTGCAGATCCAAATTCCAATGTAACTGAATAGAGCTGTTTGGGGGCTGACAAAGATCAACTATAATCAGTTTGGAGTAAATCGGACATTCCAAAAGGAAGCTGTAGTCACTTGTTTGTTTGTGGGCGGGACTAAAATGCTGTCATTAGTTCACTGTCAACCTTTTCAGACATTAACAGATGATCATGTATACTACATTTCAAGTGGATCCGATGATGTATGAGGGAGATATAGCCCTTGAAGTGTTGTAGGGGGCGCTGTTGATCCACATTCCAATGTAATCCAATAGAGGTGTTTGGGGGCTGACAAAGATCAACAATATTTATTTTGGAGTGAATTGGACCATGCATGTGTAATTTACAGGCAAACGTGTGGCCATGGCGTGACATCAGAATCGCCATGCCATCATAGCCACACCGTCCAGCAAAAGCAGTCAGTACTGGCGACTGTCTAAGACCATCATGTTATCTGTTACATGGGACAGTTTCACATTGATCAGGTGAAGAACATCAAAAATGTACTCTCTAAAGGAAAATATGACACTTCCTGGTCTCAGGGGCGGTGCTTCAATGATGTCAGCATCTGACCAGTGAATATTGGTCAGGCCTAGAGGCAGATAAATCCCAAAAGGTTTCATGTGTCTGTGACTTTCCTTGTAGGAGCCATATCAAAATCGTCTTTTATGGAGAGAAGTCATATTTTGAGGCGTGGCCACGCCTACACGCTTTCATGTATCAAAAAGGTTTTGATAACTTTTTATCCCCAATGCCTTAAGGGTATACTGAGTGATTTTCAAGTCTCTAAGTCAAAAGCTGTAGGAGGAGTTCGCTCAGATATGCGGGCTAGAAATAGTTAAAATGGGTTCAAAATGGCAACTTCAATCCAAAAAAGTTTGTGTCCCGGCCACGCCCCCTAAACATGCCCAAAAACTCAGGATTTTGATAACTTTTAATCCCCCATGCCTTATCAGCGTATTGCCCAAATATGAAGCCGATAGCTCAAAATCCCTAGGAGGAGTTTGTTAAAGTTCAAGGTGAGTAAAAATCGGCCTTTGAGCCAAAATGGCCGACTTCCTGTGCATTTTAAGGCATACCCCCAAGAGACTTTTTTTCTTGGTTTGAGGAGCTCTAGCAGTGTGCCAAATTTCAGATCTCTACGACTTACGGTTCGGCCTATCTCACGTTTGGGGGCGTGGCTAAGTGGTTTGGCCACGCACACTGACATTAAGGAACAAGAATTTTACGCGGGGGACAATTTTGGGTGAAGTTTGTTGACTTTTGGGGCATGGCAAAATAATTCTTGCGATTACAATAGGCCCTTGCAGTTTTCCTGCTCGGGCCTAATGATCTCCTGTTAGTGAATCCAGTATTTATTAATGGTACAACTAAAAGGTAATTGAGACAAGCTTGTCTTGAAACCTTTCCTTTTGAGCTTCTGCAGAAAAGGAATCTGTACCAGAGGGTTCCCAGAAGAGATCTAATCACATTAAGTGAAACGATTTTTCCCATGACCTAATAAAGGAGGCATCGGAACCGCTGCTCAGCATGCCTGATGCATGATGTGTTGCCGATACAGCATAAACTACTCCAGAAGCTACTGTAATGTGAACAGACCTCTGAGACTGGAGACTAGATATTTGTTCTGAGTTGTGTTTTAAAGTTATTTCAGTAAGATGTTTTAAACACTGATTTTCCAGTATTATGACTTTGCTCCATTTAAGTGTTTTTCCTTATTCTCCTCAAATTAACCTGCTAAAAATTTTGTTCAATATTTGCTTAGCATACCAAAGGTTGTCTCCACTAGCTCTACTTATACCCCATGGTAGACAGCTTTATTTATGCTGGAGATAAGCATTGGGCCCACCTCCTGGACCTGCATGGATAATCAGGTATAGACAACGGCTGGATCGATAGATGATTTAACCATATTGCAAAAACTTAATCTTGTGTTAATTACCTGAGGGAACATACTGGGTAAAGATCAGAATGGGTGACTTATGGAAAATCTCACATATTAAGATGCCAAACTTACTCATATCAACTAATTAAATCCAGAACCAATTTTTTCCACTTTGATTCGCACTTTTCGTTAATTATAGCTGCTAGTACTGACTTGAAAATGCTGTGAGAAATAAATCTTAGCGTCACTGAGACAGTGGGGTGTAGTGATCTTAGAGTTTCACTTCCTTCTCAATTAAACAGCTCATAAATAAATTGGACATCCATATGTAGAGATAGGAAAACCTGGATTAATGTTATGTCTCAGGCATCAGAGCTAACACAGAGATGGACTGCCGTGCTTTCTGTATGCCAATTTACACAAAACAGACAAAAATTGCTCAGACAACTTCCTTCATCTACTTATTTCATCAGGTGGGGCTTGGCCTGCATGGACTTCAGTAATACACCAAATGTAGCACTCCACTAGAGAGGATCTACAGCTTTCAGTATTATTTATTTTTTCTTATATTATTCATAGTTTGCCAAATGACCAAATGCTTGGCAGGAAAAAGCCACCCGAAGTTAGATTTTAAAACACAATTTTACCATTTAACCTCTTTTATGAGGTCAAAACTCTTTGGTTTTACTGATAAAGATCGAGTGCCATCTCTCAGAGTATCCATCTGGTATTTCTTTTCTCTTCCAATATTGCACTGCAAGTACTGCAGATGTATGCAGCAAATATTCCTTTAGTCCATCCATGCTCTTTTTCAAGCCAATTTCATGGAGTGAATGCTTCTGATTGCTCTTTGGAGCTCTGCTCATTACAGGTGCAGACGCTACAGAGATGTTTTTTCCAACCCTTTCCCTTAGATTATAAAATATATAATTTCAATATCATTTGGATTAGAGAAAAGGGTTTTCATTAAAGGAGGAAGGAAGCTGGTCCTCAAATGAAGTGTCCTACACTCACCCATGTAAACCCAACTGCTCTGTGAAAGAAAACACTAAAATGCAATATTTTAACTTCAGACATTCATTTAAATTATATTACTTTTTATACTTTTTCAACTTCTGTTGCTGAATTATTTTCACATAGTAAAAAGCAAATAAAAACAACCTTCAAAGTCTCCTATTCCTCTGATCTACAAAAGCTCAAGTCAACTGCAAACAGATCTTCAGGGACATTAGAGCGAAGCACCTTGCCTTGAGCATTTCTTGATGCTTAGTACTTCAGTTTGACAATTATCTCCGGCGCTATGGAGCTTAATCCTGTTTCTCTGCATCAACAGTACCACACTGGGTGTTGTAGATTTGTGTTTGAAAAAATATTAAATCATAATGAGTTTTCCTAAAGATGGGGCTCCCAGTGAGGTACCGACAGGGAAGCCTCCTGCTTTGTGTCCAGGGGTGGGTGTCAGCAGGTAACCACAACAACTTCCCATAATGGAAAATTAATGTCTTCCAGCTGAGACAACACACCAACTTCATTTTACTCAACATCTCGTAAACACCATTAGACCTTGAGAACCCCAGTGCTCCTGGAAGTTCAGTCATTTGAGAGGGCTGGGCAATTAGGGGGAAATTTATGGAAATATGTGTAACAAATGTATTCATCTTTTATGGGTTTTTTATGAGGTGTAGGAATGTTTAGGAAATGATAAGCAGCTTGATTTTGTTCAGACTGGGAAGTATCAGCTGGTTTGTCTTAGGACTGCTCGAGTATGGAGAATTATATCCATCATTATTTTTTTCACCATTGAAATACTAATATTTAAATGATTTCTCATTGGGTGTGGAAAAACAGTGTATCTGTTGCAATTCAGGAGTAAACTGCTGTGAACATGACTTTTTTTTGGTCTTGTTAAAGCTTCTCTTAAAATAACTGACAAATATAGGATATTATGCACAAAAATAAGCAAATACAAACAGCAATATAGCATGCTAGAAAACAATACATGAAATAGAGAATAGGTTAGAAAATAAATTAAAATATTAAGAAACTAAATAACAAAACCGATAATAGATTTTCTGGATTATATATAAATTATAAATCGTAAATTAAATAAGAAAATGTATACATGTCACAACTAATAATAGATAAGGTCAGGTTATTGAAACCAAACTAAATTTGCCTATATTTTCAGAAAAAAATCATATTTTTGTATTTAAATTTAGGTACAATATTTTGTTTAATAAAATTCAGTCAGTGTGATTTTTGATCATTCCATGTTTAGATTTGACATGGCTGAACAGATTTGTTGTGTTGCCGAGGGGTGAAATACCATGTAGCAAACTTTAAACATCATGTGATTTATTTGTTTTAAAATCTGAAGTGTTCTCACACAGCTGAACTGACTCCAAGTTTGTTTTTGCTAAATGCTGTGAAAGTGGGAGGGATGACATGACGGAGAAATAAGAGTAAAACTGTAATGAAAAAGTAATAGTTTTTTTTGTGATGATTACATTGTTTCTGGAATAGCTTGAATATAGATTTGAATAATTCCACAGCCCCAGTTCTTTTCAAAGTAACAACATGATGTATTTCTTTGCAGCATGGTTCTGAATATTACAGCTATGAACTGTCTTAAACAGGTAAGGTTAATGATACAAACATTTCTTAACAGGTTCGCTCTCGCAAACAGGCTTACAGTGACAGTAGCACATATATTTAACACATATATGTGTTTGTTTAATGAATAACTATGATGATGTCAAGCTGGCTTGCTCATACACTCTTTAAAAGCAGACCTCAGCAAATGTCAAATTTCCTTTTCCTGCATACATGACATAATGTCATCTTTAAACTTAATTACCTTTTTAGATTCTAAGCAATGGCCTTGCTGCTTGCTTTCATCATACCCAACCCTAATTGGGCTGAGAAATATTTGGCGAACAAATAACAGCAACAGGAAGTCTTATGCATATTCAAACAAATTGGTTCCTGACTTCCAGCATGTGTAGAAGAGAAAGGAGAGCTGGTCAAAAGAAACTGAACAGGAACAAACCCTTGTAAAGTAACCTTTTGACAATCTAAAAATGCAATGCAGTTTTTGATTGGTGCCATGGTTGCATGAAACAGTGCAGATGGGGTTGGATGGGGTTTCGCATTTGATGGATCCTGAGAAAACCCCTATTACAGATATACAGAAAAATTAACCAAAAGAGCAAACTAAGGTGGCTTCTGTAGAAATAAAATAAAATCTCTTTAATGATGAAAACTCTTAATACTATTCTTTTACTCTGAGCTAACATTATTTTACAGATAGATTTCCTCCTCCAAAATGTAATATCTGGTAAACATCACTGTTTATTCCTTCTGCAGATTTCACACATGGTCTAGTTTTACTGTTCTGGGAACAGAGACTGACATCCGTTTTTTCTTCCTTTAACAATTTTCCCCCTGGCCACAGCACTGTGTTACATACATCCAGACTGTCTTTCTCTCCAAGTGCTTTTTATGTTTTTCATATTGCTAAAGTCTCAAAGGTCAAGGTAGATTCAAAACAAGTTAATAAACCTGACTTGTAGTGTTATGGAAGTGTTCCAACTGTGAATATGTATTGCTGTACACAAAATATCTCACATTAGTGAGGGAGATAACTCGGCACCGACTCCTGGTACTGGAGTCTGTGCTGGAAAATCTACTTAATGATATCTACTTAATGATATCCCATCAGCAGACCTCATCTGTTGTTGAAGTGAAACATTCTGTACATCTTTGCATTGTCATTATGTACACCGGGTCATTTTTACATATTGAAAACAGAAGAATTCAAACATAAAGCAGGTGGAATCCATTAACACAAAGGCAACCAAAGCATAAAGGAGAGACAGAATTAAAAACCAAATAAGCTGCTTCGTTAGTGCGGATGCTTAAAAGGAAAAGACTTTGCATGTGATTTCACATTTCATGTCAGACAACCAATTCTCTCTGTGAATTTCAAGGCATCCCTTTTGAAGTTATCGTTTATAACTATCTCAGTGTCGGAGCCTCCATTGCAGACACCAAGTTCAATGGACAATGACCCTCCAGTTCTCTGGTGACTTTTCAGATTTGATCACTCTATATAAAAGAGCACACATGTGTGTTTATTTGTACTTGCTCTGAGTGAGAACCGCTTTTCATATTTTACCAGCAAAGTGAGGACTTTGAGAACATTTTCCTGGTTATCACTTTTTTCATGCTGTTCTGTGGGGTTAGGTTTAGGACTAAGGTGTGGATTAAGTTTAGGTTAGGGTTAGGTATACACTGGTAATGGTTAGGGTTAAGGTCAGGGTCAGGCCATATGAATAAAAATGAATGAAAGGAAGTCAATGAAAAGATGGTAAAACACAGATGTATGTTTCTGTATGTGTGTGTTAGGTATGGGCTAGTTACGGTAGCAAAATATGCCAAAGTTTTACAAATTTAAAGTTTCAAAATTGCTATAATTTTCCATCATACCATTCCTAGGTATCCTATTACTGAGATGTCAGAGAAAGTGCCAAAGTGCCAGGAAATATTTTTTCCTGCTGTTTGGAGGATGGAGTAACGAATCGCTGCCCTAGCCTCACCTGTTAATGTGCCCTGCCCAGTAATTAGCTGAAAGAAAACTAGTACAGTATTTCCTTGAAAATATTTTCGGTTGCAAAACCAATCATAATAGGTTGGAAACTAAAGAATCACCACCCATCACTCTTATTGTATTTTTAAGCCTGGTTAATACTGTGTAATTGTCAGCTGTTTTGGCAAAAATCTGCCATTGTAAAAGAAATTCTCTTGATATGAACTTGAGTTGGTTGTTTGTGGTCTTTTAGATGCACTGAGCACACTTCAGTGCACCTACAATCAAAGACAATCTGCAACAAATATCAAGCAGGGCCACAAATCTACATAGAAACCTGTGCAGTATGACTGCTTCATGACATATGTCTGATTCCTGTCCTCTTTAGTCCAGGAATGAGTGCTTCTACAGCTGTCTCCTTTCTCTCATCTCCCTCTTCTTGTTTTCAGCATCAAACTTTCCAAATAAATGCGTTAACACTTGCAACATACTGTGCATATATTTTCGGACTGTCTCTTTGGCAGAATTGGCAGAATTGTGCTGCAGTAATAAGTTGTGCAGTCTGCCATCTCTCACAGAATGGCATACTGTGGAACCCGACTGCAAAGTGTGTGCTGAACTTAAAGCTTTGATTTGACATGGCTAACCCTAACCCAATGGCAAGCTGCAAGAGGCATGTCATTAAAAGAGCTGTTCAAATCATAAAGATTCATTAAACACTGTAAAAATATGTCAAGCTTTATTTCTTGTAATTTTGTTGATTCTAGCTTACAGAAAACAGTACAGAAAATTTGAATATTAGATAACATCAATAAAAATTATATTTTAAGTTGAGGCTTCTGAAAAGTATCTTCATTCTTTTTGCATGAATCACTGCAACAATGTGGTGCGCCAGGGAGTAGAGCCTGTGGTTCTGCTGAGGTGTCATGGAAGCCCAGGTTGCTTTGAAAGCAGCATTGTTGGGTCTGGTTTCTTTAATCTTCCTCTTGACAATACTCCATAGATTCTCTGTGAGGTTCAGATCAGATCAGTTTTCTGGCCAATCAAACCATGGTCATGCAACCAGCATGGCAGTGTTTGTCTTAGTCCAGGTAAGATGCTTCTGATGTTGGAATGTGACATTTATAGCCCATGTGGAGGATTTGTTTGCTCGTGGTGGATATTGATGTGCTGACTCCAGCCTCTGTTCTACTTTTTGTAAAGCTCGCCCAAATGTTTGACTAAATTTCGCTTGACAATCCTCTCAAGGCTGCAGTTATCCTTGTTGCTAGTGCACTTTTTCCTACCACTTAACTTTCTTTGAATATGCTTGAATACAGAAGTCTATGAACAACCAGCCCATTTAGCAATGACCTTTTGTGGCCTACCCACCTTGTGGACAATGTTAATGACTGTCTCCTGGACATCTGTCCAATCAGCAGTCTTCTCCGTGATTGTGTAGCCTATGACCCAGACTGAGAGACCATTTAGAGGCTCATGAAACCTTTGCAGGTGTTTTGAGTTAGTTAGATGATTAGGATGTGACAACATGAGTTTCCGAAATATAACTTTTTTTTTTTTTTTTCGGCACTAGTGGCCTTTGTTTTTGACAGTAGGTAGACAGGAAAGAGGAGTAGAGAGAGGGGGAGACATTCGGTAAATGTCGCCAGGTCCGTGACTCAAACCTGGGACAGCCACTTCGAGGACTGTAGCCTCTGTACATGGTCGTGCGCTTAACCCCTACACCATCAGCACTGCGCTTGAAATATAAATTTTTACAATGTTTTCCTTTTTCGTTTCCTTTTTTCTGTGATTGATTGGTTGTTCTTTTCTCAAACACAACCAGAAATTTACTTTTTGTGAGTTTCCAGAGTGTGTTGCACACGTTTTTTATTTAACCTGAGTATCCCATTGTGGTAACTGCACAGTATTTCTTTTTTGTGATGTCGGTTTCTTCTTAAATGTACAGTATATTCTAATTCTGATTCCTGTTTCTGATGCTGACTTTTATAGTTTTTAGTCTTGTAACGTTTTTATAGTTTTTTAGTGATGTGTGAACATGTATGACTCCATTTGCCTTTTTGCTTTGCTGCTGACACACCTGAATTTCCCCACTGTGGGACAGTATTCTAATTTCCTAAGGCACTACATTTGGTTTTTTCATTATATGTAGACCATAGTAACTAAAATCATAATAAATAAAGGCTTTAAATATTTCACCATGTGAAATTAAGTTTTACTTTATGAAGGAGTGTCATAAAATATGAAAGTTTTTCAAGATATTAAAAATTTCTGAGATGTACCTGTATAGTGTTGTTGATATTTATATGCAACAACAGCAGTAATTAGTAGTGAGTGTTTAAATGTAAATTCAGATAAATCATCTAAAACATTTTTAGGTTTACATTTGATCCAGCATAGTTAAAGGTCAGTTCTCTCATAAAAAGCAAGCAAATCCTTAGCTATTATAGGGCAATAAAAAGTATAGCAGCAAAGTACAGGGGTTGGACAATGAAACTGAAACACCTGTCATTTTAGTGTGGGAGGTTTCATGGCTAAATTGGACCAGCCTGGTAGCCAGTCTTCATTGATTGCACATTGCACCAGTAAGAGCAGAGTGTGAAGGTTCAATTAGCAGGGTAAGAGCACAGTTTTGCTCAAAATATTGAAATGCACACAACATTATGGGTGACATACCAGAGTTCAAAAGAGGACAAATTGTTGGTGCACATCTTGCTGGCGCATCTGTGACCAACACAGCAAGTCTTTGTGATGTATCAAGAGCCACGGTATCCAGGGTAATGTCAGCATAACACCGAGAAGGACAAACCCCATCCAACAGGATTAACTATGGACACAAGAGGAAGCTGTCTGAAAGGGATGTTCGGGTGCTAACCTGGATTGTATCCAAAAAACATAAAACCACGTCTGCCCAAATCACGGCAGAATTAAATGTGCACCTCAACTCTCCTGTTTCCACCAGAACTGTCCGTCGGGAGCTCCACAGGGTCAATATACACGGCCGGGCTGCTATAGCCAAACCTTCAGTCACTCATGCCAATGGAAAATGTCGGTTTCAATGGTGCAAGGAGCATAAATCTTGGGACGTGGACAATGTGAAACATGTATTGTTCTCTGATGAGTCCACCTTTACTGTTTTTCCCACATCCGGGAGAGTTACGGTGTGGAGAAGCCCCAAAGAAGCGTACCACCCAGACAGTTGCATGCCTAGAGTGAAGCATGGGGGTGGATCAGTGATGGTTTGGGCTGCCATATCATGGCATTCCCTTGGCCCAATACTTGTGCTAGATGGGTGCGTCACTGCCAAGGACTACTGAACCATTCTTGAGGACCACGTGCATCCAATGGTTCAAACATTGTATCCTGAAGGCGGTGCCGTGTATGAGGATGACTGGATGATTGGTGAGAGATTGGTTTGATGAACATGAAAGTGAAGTTGAACATCTCCTATGGCCTGCACAATCACCAGATCTAAATATTATTGAGCCACTTTGGGGTGGTTTGGAGGAGCGAGTCAGGAAACGTTTTCCTCCACCAGTATCACGTAGTGACCTGGCCACTATCCTGCAAGAAGAATGGCTTAAAATCCCTCTGACCACTGTACAGGACTTGTATATGTCATTCCCAAGACGAATTGATGCTGTATTGGCCGCAAAAGGAGGCCCTACCCCACACTAATTAATGTTTGTGGTCTAACACCAGGTGTTTCAGTGTCATTGTCCAACCCCTGTATAATAGGACATATCACATTAAAAGAATAGTAAAATATAGCATTAAATAATTATAGGTTTGCAAATTGTTTGGTATTGCGGCATTTCAATCTGGTTGGAACTGGGCTGAGAGAAACAAACGGACAGATAGGGAGTGTTGGAAGGGAAACAAAGATGCACTGCTGGCATCTTTGGTCATGGGACTAAAGAAGACCAATCAGGATGGAGAAATAGCAGAGGTAGAAATGAGAAAGTACCAATTAGGGCTGTGATAATGCCCAGACAGTGCTTTGTAAAACCATTGTTAGCTCAAAGCTTGCAAGCTTTCCAAGCAGTCGGGGGAGAGGGAGGACCAAGTTCGGAAGCTCCCTTGATCAAGTAGCTTCATCCTAGCACAGCTTCTAATAAATTGAGTTTGATGTTGAGATGTTCAACCGATCCCCTTTTTTTCTGAATCAGCCTTTTTGGCCATGTATGAAGAGCAATTTTTTTTTTTTACATAAATAAAAAGAAAAAAGGAAAACAGTTTGTGATAATGCAAATATGCTTATATTGTCTCACAGCAGAGTAGCTGACTACTCAGACTGGAAGGTGTTGATTGGGTTCATCAGAGAGGCAGCCTGGGGAAAGAAATTGTCTATGTGATGGCTCATTTTTGCAAATAGTGCTCCGTAGAGCACAGCAAAGTCTTTCAGGCTGAAGGGGGAAATCCCGTCAAGTCCTGGAGCTTTCCTGGTCTGATGCTGAAAATGACTATGTAGATGTTCCTCAGTAATCTTTAGTGTGGGCAGGGGGTCAGAGGGGAAAGGGAAGGGGGTTGTTGAGTTGTTGGTAGGAGGTACAGGTAGTCCTGTGTGGGAGTGAGGTGTGAATGGCTGGTTTTCAAACCTAGAGAAGACGCTGTTGAGGTCATCAGCCAGTCAGAGGTCATCACAGCATGGGGGGGTGGGGTTCTGTAGTCAGTAAAGGGGCTCAAGCTGCAGGGCTGTTAGCTGCTTTTAGCTTCACGCTGTAGTTCAACTGAGAGGTTTTTGTTGTCAAAATGTTCGATTTAAAAAGTTTACAGCTTATAACATTTTACAGTTAATAAAAAATGACTCCAGGTGGAGATCACGTGTCTTCGGTAACACTGTGAAATCAGCACACCAATCTTAATTTTTATGAAAGCAGATTGCACCTCCTCTCTTTCCTCAAGAACTCCGTGCTGTGGCTACCTCAAAACATCTGAAAGCCTGGTATCTGAGGTGTGCTGTCCAGGATACGTTCAACGAATCTCCTTTCAGTGAAGCAGAGGGCAGCAGATCTGTAGAAGTCTGAGTTCCTTGCGCTAATAAGTAGCAGCTCATCTGTTTTGTTCACCGGGGAGTGGACATTAGCCAGGTGGATAGACAAGAGCAGAGCACACCAGTAGGAGCTATACTCCGTCTGCATTTCCAGGAAAGCCCAAAGAGAGCTGCAGCGCTTCCAACCAGAATCCAGGTTCCAAACAGGATCTCAGAAAAAGTCTCTGGATCACTGAAAATCAAAGATTTTCTAGTAAAATCTGAGCATCATCAATCTAACATAAGTTAGCAGTAACATCATATTTATGCTTATCCTGAAAGACCAGAGCAACTCTTGTTTTACAACCTGTAACAACACATACATTAGTATTACAGCTGTAACTACACCTTTCAGTTTTTACAGGAGTATTGATCCCTCATGCTATCATAAGCAACTGCTGTTGGTACACAACATAAATAGCTCAGTGGTAAATGTAGTATAGCAGCAGACTTCCAATGTTATCATTAACCCCAACACATTGATAGTCGACTCAAATAAATGCTACGTTATAGCAAAGTAATTATGTCATTGCTACAAGAGCATATAATGAATGATCATGAGATCAGTGTTACCAAACTGCTAATTTACAGTCCCTTCCAAAAGTATTTTGTAACAATACAATCATAAACTTTAATGCATTTTAACATAATTTTTTGTGACAGAGCAATTAAAAAAATTCTATAATTGTAAAGGGAAATGGGACATATTTTTTTTCCTCTTCCGCTTTATCCGGGACCGGGTCACGGGGGCAGCAGACTCAGCAGAGACACCCAGATGGCCCTCTCCCTAGACACCTCCTCCAGCTCCTCCGGGAGGAGCCCAAGGCATTCCCAGGCCAGCCGAAAGACATAGTCCCTCCAGCATGTCCTGGGCCGTCCCCTGGGCCTCCTTCCGGTGGGACGTGCCAGGAACATCTCCCGAGGAAGGCGTCCAGGAGGCATCCGGTATAGATGCCCGAGCCACCTCAACTGGCTCCTCTTGATGCGGAGGAGCAGCGGCTCAAATCAGAGCCTCTCCCGGATGGCCGAGCTCCTCGCCCTATCTCTAAGGGAGTGCCCGGCCACCCTACGGAGGAAGCTCATTTCAGCCACTTGTATCCGGGATCTCATTCTTTTGGTCATGACCCAAAGTTCATGGACAAAGGTGAGGGTAGGAACGTAGACCGACCGGTAAATCAAAAGCTTAATTTTTCGGCTAATCTCTCTACTTACCACAATAGACCGGCACAGTGCCCCCATTACAGTGGCAGCCGCACCGATCTGTCTGTCGATCTTCCGCTCCATTCTTCGCTCACTCGTGAATAGAGGATTTTGTCTCTTCTTTTTGCAGATGACGTGGTTCTGCTGGCCCCCTCTAGCCAAGACCTACAGCATGCGCTGGGGCGGTTCGCAGCCGAGTGTGAAGCGGCTGGGTTGAAGATCAGCTCCTCCAAGTCCGAGGCCATGGTTCTCGACCGGAAAAAGGTGGCTTGTTCTCTTCAGGTTGGAGGGGAGTTCCTGCCTCAAGTGGAGAAGTTTAAGTATCTCGGGGCCTTGCTCAAAACTGCACCCCTGCTGAGTTAATTCTTTGTGAAACCCCCTTTTGCTGCATTTACTGCTGCACATCTTTTGGGGTATGTCTGTACAAGTTTTGCACATTTAGAGATGAAACATTTACAAAATATAGAAATTTAAGTAAGATTGGCTAAGGGGCAACTGTTGAAATCTTGCCAAGATGATTTAGATCTGAACTTTAGGAATGGACAACTGTAACACATGAATATACTTTGAATCAGACCATTATATTGTAGCTTAGTTGTATGTGTAGAGTTATTGTTCTGCTAGCAGGTATACCTTCAGCCCAGTCTAAAGTCTTCTGCAGTCTCTAACAAGTTTTCCTCCAGCATTATCCTGAATTTATCTTCATCAATCCCTCCATCCACTGTGATCAACTTCCTTGATCCTGCATTCCCACAGAATAATGCTGCCAACACCATATTTCACAACGTGGAAGATGAGTTCAGTTTGAAAGACAGTGTTATATTTCCAAACACATTGTTTGAATTTAGGCCAAAAAGTTCAATTTTGATCTCATCTAATGCACCTTTTCCATTAGTAACAATTTTACACGATTGGATTTGGGTTGGCTCTTCACAGTTTGTTTTATTTTCCATTACAATTGAGTACCACATCAATGATATTGTCAATAGTAAGGCAGCCCCACAGTCTGAAAAAGTAAAATAATGTCAAAATAATGCTTCTCAGTCTATGGCTGTTGTCAGACGCAGAGAGAAACAGTCTCTGCATCTGACTAGTAGGGACTAGTGGAAAAGGGACATCATACTACTATTCCATTCTTCCATTATTGCAATTCTTGAGCCATCTGAAATACATGGGTAAAGTTTTTAGCTGTTCTAAAGTTTGGTGCCAAACTCCCAAATCCAAAACATTTCAGTTAATTCTCAAGGAATTTGTAGTTCTTTATAAGGTATGTATCGGATTCCTGATTTATTCCCAGGCATTCCCAGGGTTTGTTTTTTACTCCTGACTAATGCCCAAATCTTTTTTTCTGTCCTTATAAAATGGAAGAAAAAGGAATAAGGAAAATAGTTAATAGTTAACAAAACAAATCTGAAAGACCAAAATAAAGAAAGAAAATATATATTTTTTAATAAATAAGAAATATAAAACTAAGTAAAATTCTTTTTTGTATATAGTTTATGTATTTTACTGTATGTGTATTTACTGTATGCTGTCTCTCCTAAACTGCTTGTGGCAAACTGCAAATGTAACTTATTATCAAAAACTGCATGAAACATTATTATTTAGCAGAATCACAATAAAAGGGGGATGATTACATATGTATGCCAAACTTCATAGATTTTTAATATAGAAAAATTGTAAACATTTTCTTCCACTTAACTTTAACGTGTTGGTTGAAGTTATAATATGACAATATGTGAAAATGTTTAAGCTGTGTATACAGTACATTAAGGATTTTATCTTCAACCACCTTTCTGGTTCGAGCAGAAATACAACAATCTTTTAGAAAAGAACCTTATGTCTAACAAAATTCTCACATTTTAAGGAAATTTCTGTATCTGTATCTCCACAGAACTTGTTAAGCATACAGTTTGTCCATAAAAAACAGATAATGCTTGATATGGGTTATTTTATTTTTTAGAGCACCTGAATTTGGTATAACAATGAAATAGTGATTCAAATGAACAAAGTTGTTTTCAAATGATGGGTTATTTTTTGGAATAAAATATAAAGTTGTTTATAGAAAGTGCTTTTTCTAAATCACCCAAAGGAATATGTATTAAATAAACTTTAAAAAGAAAGTTTATTTATAAAAAAAAAGGAACTTTTTGAAAATCTTATGGTTAAGAAGTTATTACCATTTCAGAGCCACATTTAATATTAATGTGTCTGTGCAAAGCGAACTTTTATCGTTGCTTTGGGAAATTTTAAAAAATGATCATCCCCACTGCTGCCAAAATCTCAAAAAGCAGAGTCATTCTGGCAAGCTTTCTTAAAGTGTAGGATTGCTTAATCAGAACGTGCTGTTGTGCTAGGCCCCAGTGATCCCATCTGTCAAAACTTCATCCTTGGATCCACCATGCTGTTTCAGCCCCAAGACAATTATTTAAAAAAAATACTCAATCTGTTCACTGAGCTATTTTTGAATGTTTTGCATTTTTCAATGAAAAGAAAAGAGCTTAGGGAAAATATGTACTGGGCAGTGGTGGATGTTTTCAGATGTAGAAGGGTGCCTGAGTTTCCTCCCCCTTGCATCGACTACCTGAACCTCTACTGACAGGTCTGGCAGCAGATTAGACGGATCTGGCAGGACCAACAGATATAGCTCATCCAATACATGGCTCTTCGTATTAGTGTGTCAGGGAGTGGATACCAGTTCCCACTGGATTAGTTTATCCACAGGGAGTCCACTGCAAACTGGATTAATGGGGTTATAATGGACTTTAAAATGGAAGTACAGTCTTACAGTGCAGAAGCTCGTAACCTGTTACTGGTTAATAACAAAGATATGAAAACCAAATGAAGCAAAGAGATATTGAGGATCGTGTTTCCAGCTTTTTAAAGGCATAAAGTACCCAACACTCCCACAGTCCACCACTGGTTTTGTATTCTGATCACAACTCTTTGTGACAAAATGAGAAAGTAAGCCTAGAGATCCACAATAGCATGTCTTACAAATCACTTTTAGGTCAGGACTGGGTAAAGACTATTGAGATCCAGCATTAAGTCCATCAGGCTTGTTTGACTTAAATAGATTATGTTGTCAATCAAAAGATCTTGCATTGATGATGGTAGTGTCTGACCACTGCTCAAAGCCTTCTCCAGCACATCCCAAAGATTCTCAATGGAGTTAAGGTCTGGACTCTGTAAGGTCTGGACTCTGTAAGGTCTGGACTCTGTGGTGGCCAATCCATGTGTGAGGAGGATTTCTCATGCTCCCTGAACCACTCTTTCACAATTTGATCCCGACAAATTCTGGCATTGTCATCTTGGAATATTCCCGTGCCATCAGGGAAGAAAACATCCATTGATGGAATAACCTGGTCATTCAGTATATTCAGGTAGTCAGCTGACCTCATTCTTTGAATACATACTGTTGCTGAACCCAGACCTGACTAACTGTAGCAACCCCAGATCATAGCACTGCCCCCACAGTCACTTCCCCTGCCTTTCTTCTTACCCTGATTCGCCCATCACTCCAGAACAGGGTAAATCTGGACTCATCAGACCATATGACCTTCTTCCATTGCTCCAGAGTTTAGCTCCCTGGCAAATTGAAGCCTTTTTTTCCAGTTAGCCTCACTGATTAGTGGTTTTCTTAAGGCTACACAGCTGATCACTCCCAGTCCCTTTAGTTCCCTTCACATTGTGTGTGTGAAAATGCTCTTGCTTTCACAATTAAACATAGCCTGGAGTTCTACTATTGTTTTTCTTCGATTTGATTTCACCAAACGTTTAAGTGATCGCTGATCACGATCATTTAGGAATTTTTTCCGGCCACATTTCTTCCTCGAAGACGATGATGTCCCCACTATCCTTACAGTTTTTAATAATGCGTTGGACAGTTCTTAACCCAATTTTGGTAGTTTCTGCAATCTCCTTAGATATTTTCTCTCCTTGATGCATGCCAATGATTTAACCCTTCTGAAACAGACTGACATCTTTTCCATGACCACGATATGCGTCTTTACACCTGGTCATTTTAGAAATGAGAAGCAGCTCATTGGACCAGTTGGGGTTAAATAACTTGTTGCCAGCTGAAACATAATTGCCCATGCAGTAATTATCCAATAGAAGACTTCTACCTATTTAGATAGTTAAATCAAGGTGGGAACTTTTTTTTTGGTCAGGCAGTATATCTTGACAGGTTACAGTCCACATTATACACCTGTAAACTGGACTAGAAAGAAGTTATGTTTTTGAAAATGGAAGCAAGACAAAAAAAAACAAAAATACTAATTGGGAGTTCAGTGTTCTCCTTTACCAGTGTGTAACTAAAGAAGCACCTCTCATACCTATTCTGCATCAAGCATCATTTTACTTTGATGCCTTTGAATGTCATATTTAGCTGCAGCTACCACTCAGTGCCAAACAAAGAGCAGGTAATGAGAGGTGTGCTGCTTGTATTAAACTAAGGGAGTGGAATGTAGCCTTCCTGGCTGCAGTGCTACAGTCTTAGGCCTAAGAACCCCTTCATGTTCATATCAATCAAACCTCTCTGTGCATATTATCTAGAGACGGTGCAACAGCGCTGGAAGCTTGCAGCCATGTACAGAGGGGAAGGAGCTAGCGTGCTTAAGCTGCTTTCCACAATATGAGACAGTCTTCCAGTATTTCTGTGCATAATGTCTTTGTTTCCACAGCTCCATATGTTAGCTGAACATTTTCAAATCCAATACGTGGTAATGTGAGGACTGACTAGTATTTTAAGTGTGTAAATGGGCTGTATTTTGAGAATTTAACTGTGATATCCACAATTTATGGTGCAATCAATGACATTACTGCACTATTTGAATAAAACATTTGGTTTATTAAGGAATAGGTTTTGTTGATATGTCCCAAAATGACAGCACATTACAAGACAATTGGTAAAAACACCTAAAAAGATTGAAACAATGTAACATAAACAAGAGCGCACCACCAAATGATTTAAGGAGCTAATTTTATATTGTAGCCCCAAACATAGCTAAGAAGGAAATGCCTTAGTATTGGCCTCTTCAAGAATTTTCACATCAGTCAGCTTTATCAAAATTTCAGTTGGATATAAACTCCTACAATTAAAACTAATTGCTTAGCTAAATACATCTCATTAATTGAGATTAGAACTAACACCAGATTTAGAGCAGCAGAATTGCTATGAAAGCAGTCAGGTTTTACAATCCATACAAAAACATAATTAGAGTTTCCTAAAACACCAGAAGCAATTAAGAAAAGTCTCCCATTTAATTTTTGTATTTTATGAAATATTTACAATATGTTGTATCAAAAAAGTGGCAGAAAATCATATTTCAAAATGTCCATGTTAATATTCCGCTTTGTTTAAAATTAATTCCTATAACTTAATAGGATAGAATTGACTAGACTAGACTAGACTAGACTGGACTAGAATAGAATAGAATAGAATAGAGTTTATTGTCATTGTACTGGGGGGTACCACACCAAATGACCCAGGGATTCCAAGTGTATTTTCACACACTAGTAAGAAGGGAGAATTAAAAAAAAGTGTTATCAGTGTCTTCCCCTTTTCATTTCTAGGATCAACCACTTCTTGAGGATCCATCCAACAAATCTGGGTACTCTTGAGACAATGCAGACTCTCAGCAGTCACCCTCTGTAGCTGTCAACGCCAAGGCAGCATGGCAACCTGGGGCTCTGAGCTACAGCTGAGTGTGAGGACTCTTGTGTGCATGTAGCCTCAGTCAGATATGGGTATGTATGTTCTCAATTATCTGTAGTTTATAGGGAGCACTCATATGGAAAATATTTTAGTATTTTGTAATGCAATAGGTGTACATGTTGGCATGTGTGTCAGTGTATGCCATGTTCACACTTATTAAAATGTAGCATGACCTGAGACCAAAATTGCCAAAGTAACACAGACATAGGTTGCATTGTTTGCAGCTGACTCTGTAATAGCTGTTGATATCAGTTTATGACAAAATTCCTCCGCAAGGACATGTAAATTTCCAGAAGGATAGCAACTTCTAATTGGCCTCTGGATATGGAGGTCTCAATATTTTTTCATTTTTACATGGACAATATGCATGCGGGTGTGAGGGAATGTACGCTTGTGTGTGGCCTTCTCCTCCTTATCTCTTCCTACCAGGCCACTCTGCCATCATGCACTCCAAAGAGCCCCTAGTTGTCATTCATGACAACACACAGTCTTGAAAAATGTCACCGTAGGGGGGAGGAGCAAGACAAAAAGAAAAATACACAGAGAGAAAGACAGTCAGTGGTGAGAGTTTGAAGCCCTGTGTTGCTTCTGAAGGGTTATGTTATCTTTTGTGTTATACTTTACCGTTCTTGCATCAACCGCATACACACATCGACAATGCCTCAGGGAAAATCTGGTCTAAGGCCTTGTTAATGTAAAGTGCTTTCTAAACACCAAGTTGTGGCAGCAAAGTGTTGCTATTGGGTTAAATGGTTACAGTTATGCAGCATAATGAAATTTCCTCATTTTTCATAGACATATATAAATGATTTCAACCCCTTAATACCACTAATTTGCCTTTTTGATAGAAACTTAAAAGTCTCCTAATTTTTAACGAAACAAAACATTCAACATTTCTTGATAGACCAAGCGAAGAATGATCAAAATGCATTGTTGCAAAAACATTCTGAACAAATGAACAATCACGTCTAAATATTCACTGGCAGCAGGAAAGTGTGAATTAAAATGTATTACTAAAATCTATTCTTTATCAACATTGTTAGGGGATATAATATGAATATATCCCTCAATGAAAAATAAACGACAACTCTGCTTAGCTTTGAATGGTGAGTTTCAGTTGTCAGACGGAGCATTAATGCTGGTCATTCATTTGCAAAACTTGATTTACAACAATTTAGCTAAAGTATGGTACTTAAATATGTATCATACTTTAAAATACTATCATACTATAAAATCTATAGTAACTATAATATCATACTATATCATACTATAAAAATGTGCAATTAATATTTTAATTAGTTTTTACAGGGAAAACAGTTGGACTCAAATTAAGATGTGATGTTGAATTATTGAAATATATCATAAATCACAAATCCATCCTGCAAATTATTATAATATTTTTCCATCAATTATTAAAAGTGCATTCTCTTATTCAAACTTATATCTATCCTTAGAACAGTCTTCGCTTCAATAGAACTTCATTGACACACACAAGTCAGCTTCAGATTCCATAGTGGTCATAATGAAATCAAGCTCAAAGTTTAATCTTAAAACTGTGTTCCCAAATGGGAGAAAAGAAAGGAACACAAGCGGCACAGGTGGATTTAATGAGACTTTAGTAGTAATTCCAAGCAAACCACCAGAGCACTGTGGTAAAGAAGGTACACCTGTAGACACAGCTTGCTATATTCTTCAAAACTACTTGTCAAACTGTGCTTTAATCCACATGTCTGAGTACATGATCTCTGGAAAGCGACCAACGAAACAAGATCATTAATAGATGTGAATATGACAACTTTAAAGGCAGAGTGCTAGGTTGGTTTAGGTATTTGATTATTAAATGTCTTTAATACATTGCATTGGAGGTGTTCCAAACACAGACAATTCTTCCCCATTATTAACGTATCTTTTCTTACTTGGTTACATTTGTTCACAAAATATGAGACTATAGTCCCATAAACCCCACTGTTCAACAAGGCAAATTTCAGAGCTGAGGTGTTTTCAGCGAGTCAGCATTTACAAAGAAGTCCAAGAGGAATTCCTCAGCCTATGGTTAAATTCAAAAGATGTCTGCAAAGCAAACCCCTGTGAATGACTTAAATATTCTGGTATTGAGACAACAATTTGCCCCACATTGCATTGATTGTTTAAAGTAATTATAATGTAATAAATCAAAAATCCTATAAAAAACACAACCACACCTTAAGCATCTACCTATGACTGAAAGCCTTTCCTCATTTTAATTTAAAAGGTAATCTGGTAAACATCAGTGGTATGAACAGAGAGGAATCCATGGAAGATGTCTCTCTCAGTATCTCTCTCAGAAACCTTTACACATTTTACAGCATGCATTTGCTTATTTACTGCAGATTCCCATCTACCAGGGTCAAGTTAAACAGTGTTTCTCTGATCACCATCTTGTGGCAGCTGACATGGTAACAACACATTGTTGTGAGTTTTGTGTGGATGTCTTAAATAACAAATGCCATTCATTTCAACTGTCAAGCAAAACTACCTCATAACAGTCTGAGCAGAAAAAACACAAACGCAAGCTTGCAAACAGACAGTGATTTATAAGATGCAAGTGGAAGACTAAAATTCTAAAATTAAAATAAAACAAAACTTTTTTATGAAAAAACAAAACCAAGGTATCTATATTCCCTTTACCACATCCTAAAATAGTATATTTTCAGACTGTTAGAACAAAACATGTTTTGTTGGAAAGCAACTGATTGCTTGTTTTACAAGTGTTAGGTATTAATTAGTCCAACTCAGAGGAAAGAAGTATGACACAGGGTCTCTGTTCTTCTTGCTCTTGCGCAAGAGGTAGCTCACACTTTGCAATGCAAATCTACAAAGTGTTGGCACCCCTCTCTCTTTATTTATACATGCTGGTTCACACACAGTTCAACAAACATTCAGGGTGTGTGTGTGTGTGTGTGTGTGTGTGGGGTCAGAAAGGTTAGGGTTCATGTGTCTTGATTTTAAACAGAGAGGGAGTGGGGACTTGGTATGAGCAGCCCCTAGATGTTGCTGATAAAAGCATAACTCGCTCCTCTCCCCCATCTCCCTTTCTGTGACATGTGGGAGGGAAAAGCACTTAGAGCCGACATGAGTGATAAACAACACAAAAGTTGTCAAACCCTAACAACAAGAAAATGTTTATAGTGGAAAGAAAGTATAAAAAATATTCTACAGGTTATTCAACAGAGTAATTCATAAATAAAACCTACCTAAAATGAATGACAGAATATCTCCTTTACTCCTTAACAATTTAGATTATACCTCACTAACCCCAAACTACCTGAAAATGTATTCATACTTATCGTCATCCGCTTCATCCGGAACTGGGTTAAGGGGGCAGCAGATACCTCCTCCAGCTCCTCCGGGGGGAGCTCAAGGCGTTCTCAGGGCAGCCGAGAGACACAGTCCCTCCAGCGTGTCCTGGGCCGTCCCCTGGGACTCCTCCCGGTGGGACGTGCCAGGAACACCTCCTGAGGGAGGCATCCAGGAGGCATCTGGTATAGATGCCCGAGCCACCTCAACTGGCTCCTCTCGATGTGAAAGAGCAGCGGCTCTACTCTGAGCTCCTCCCGGATGGACGAGCTCCTCACCCCGTCTCTAAGGGAGTGCCCGGCAACCCTACAGAGGGAGCTCATTTCAGCCACCTATATCCGGGATCTCGTTTTTACGGTCATGACCCAAAGTTCATGACCATAGGTGAGGGTAGGAACATAGACTGACCGGTAAATTAAGAGCTTTGCTTTTTGGCTCAGCTCTCTCTTCACCACAACAGACCTGCACAACGTCCCCAGTACTGCAGCAGATCCCTCTGTCAATATCCCGCTTCATTCTCCCCTCACTTGTAAACAAGTCCCCAAGATACTTTAACTCCTATACAAGAGCAAAGGATATTAGTTTATGACAAAATTCCTCCACAAGGACATGTAAATTTGCAGAAGGATAGCAACTTCTAATTGGTCTCTGGATATGGCGGTCTCAATATATTTTCATTTTACTTGGATGCAGGTTTGAGGGAATGTGCACTTATGTGTGAATCAATTTGTCTGAGGAATCTAACAAAAATATATTACTTTAAATCAACAACAGTTTTAAATTCCTTTGTCACAAAAGCAAAATCTAAACACCAATTTTCATATCCCAAGAATATTTATAAGAAACAGTAATCAACAATTATGAAATTGAGTCACATAGAGCACACAAACTGGATGTTAAAAGTCAGAAAAAAAAACTATAAAAGAAAGAATATTTATATTATTCTAACTATATTTACACTATTTACAATGAGACTAGTAAAATGATTTACAACTCACAGCCACAGACTAGCCACAGCTCACCTCTCTACGTCTTGCTCAACTCCCACACACAGCTTGCGGCATCAGCTGCAGGTGTCAGAGGTTTTATTTTTAGTGCAACTTCTCTGGCATTGCTTACTTTTTTGAGCCTGCTGCATTTTGAGTCCTGATGGCTTAGATCACCACCTTGTTTCACCTGCACTGATAGCTGTCTCCCCTCCATAAACTCAGCTCGAAGCTCCTCTAGCAGCTGCTGCAGAAACTTCTGTTCCAAGACTTGGGTGCCTGTGCACTTCTGGAAGAGATTGTGGGCATTTATTCCTGCAAGGTCCAGTATGTTATAAAACAGTGCAACAGGTCATCACCCAAAACCATTTTTGTACTGAATACTTCCTTGCCATCTGATCCAGAATGTCCACACCATATAGTGCTGTTGTAATACTGCACAGACTCTGGCTTTGCCTTCAGCACACCACCCTGTGTGCACAGTGCTCTGAGAATACAAACATTTTTGCAGTCCATTCCCTGATAAATTGTAAGCATTGCTCTCTGCATTTCATCACCACTGTAGAGAACAGTTCCATTTACTATTTGGTGGAGGGAGGTAACTCACGCTTTGTTTCCCTAAAGTGCCCACAAGGCTGGTCTTCTTGGCCTGAAAGGTGATAGCCAGTTTCAGAGAGGTGAAAAAGCTATCAGTGATATTTCTTCTCTTCCCGATGAATAGCTCTCCTGTTTTAAGAAGCACATGTTTTAAGAGCTGACCTCTACTCTGCATTTCCTTCTTTTCCCAGATATGGAGCCCCATTTGGTATGTAATTTGACTCAACATCAGGTGCCAGCTAAAATATGATCACAACTCTATCAGGCTTTTTTGCCATGTAGTGAAAAAACCTGGACCTGGGAAAACCTGCTCATCACTGGTGATGTTGGCACAGGCTTGTAGTAGATAATACAGTTTTCAACAAACTTGCTCCAGGTAGCAGAGATCAGTGAAAACAAGTCTTTCATGTTGGGTTTCTTTCTTATCAGACTGAGAAATGTCATGATCTCTTTCTGGACACCATTTCCTTGATAGACTGAAAGCCCCATTTTTCCAACCAGAGATTCAGTAGATCCAGTGAGGATAATAAAATTGTAATAAATAAATAATATAGTTGTCAAATGATAATCTGGCCTATACAGTATACTAATTTTCCAACCTGATGATATAGCCAACAAAGTACCTGTGGTTAGCCCAACAGAGGAAAATGTAAACCTTACATTTCAGCTGTCATAACAACATTTGGGTGGCTGTCAGAAGACATCAAGCATGTCCCTTTCCTAGGAATGTCCTCTAACTCACTCTCTGAAGATGAGAGTTTCAGTCACTCAGGAATTTCCACTACTATCAGACTCATTCTCCGGGCCAGATTGTCCACCAGAATCATGACTGTTCATCTCCATTAGTCTTTCTACGGTGATATTTCTTTTATACATCTGTCTCATTTTCTTTTTTCTTTCATATCTTTGGATATAAAAGAAAGAAAAACATTTATGAGTAACAGTAGCCTGACAAACACTGCTCGAGATAGTTGTCAAATTTGTCAAATGTGTTCTACTTTAATATTGCTCAGTAAAATTGAACTAGACCAGCGCAAAATTTGTTTCATTTGTCCTTTTGCATACTCAATATAAAATCTATTTTATTATGAAAATTTACACAGGTTCGTTTTTTTTTTTTGATGAAGTAATTAAAAGTACAAATTGCAAAATGGTTAAAATGACCAACATGACCATTCTAGAGTTAAATTATTCCATAACTTTTATGTATCTATGCCACTGCCTTTTAGCAGGCTTTCTATAAAAGGGAGTTTTTCCTCTCCACTGTCGCTACATGCATGCTCAGTATGAGGGATTGCTGCAAAGTCAACACCAGTGACTGTCCTCTATCGCTACATGCTCATCCAGGAGGAGTGACTGCTGCAAGTCTCTGACTCGATGCAATCTGCTGGGTAGAAAAACCTTTTATCCAATTTGAATAAATAACTGAATCTGACTGCACTGTTCAATGGTTAGGATTAATTGGAATGTATGTACCTGACTTTGTGAAGTGCCTTGAGATGACATTTGTTGTGAATTGGCGCTATATAAATAAAACTGAATTGAATTGAAAGAGCATTGGTGAGAGTAACCTATCATCCATTTACAAGACCATTCAAATAACTGTTTAGTTTTTATATGGTTTCTGTTCCATTATGCAGCTGCTTTTGTACTTATAAACTTATGTACAGCATTTCATCCCAGGCAGTATAGTAGTTAACTTATAGTAGTGAGCAGATTTATAAAAAGTATCCATATTAAATGTCAAGGTTCAAAGACCTTGGGCAGTGATATGTTATTGAAGAAAAAAAAAACATTTTCTTCATTCACTGTGGGAAGCTGTGGAATATCAAAATGAATCAAGATGAATATTTTTTTTTTTATGTTTGCAGTGCAATCAAAGAAATTCTCCTCTGCATGTGTTAGTTTTGCAAATAGGATTCAATCAGAAGTGGAACACTCGCTGTGGGTGTCTCCTACCCTTGCAGACTAGACTTGGAAGCCACTTCAGCTATAAATGTTCTAAAGACACAGCAGAGAATACATGAATTTATTTTCTAACAAGGTATTTTTTTCATAGAAAGAGTGTGGGCTCTATGCAGCCACACTGACTAAACACATATTTTAAATCAAATTAAATGTGTGGGCTTTCACAGGGCCACAGTCTTTGTGATGTGTTTCTCACCTACGCACATATGATTGACTTTAGACAAAGAGGGTTTCAACAGGTACACAATGAGGTATAACATCACATGGACCTGTATAAGAGGTAATTAGGCCAAAGGCTACATAGGCAATGGCTGAAAATGTATTTGATTTGAAAAGAACAGGGTGATTAGGCACTCATGGTGTGTAAGATTTGTTCTACCCATTGCATTAGTGTCCATTAGCCATATATTAGCCATTGTAAGAAGACAAAATTGACAGATACTTGAAAATATATGTTTTAGCAGAAAGTTGTATTTAACTGTTTATTTTGTAATAAAAGTTCACCATGGAAACATTTCTTTGTATAAAAATCTAACATTAATTTTGTCATTCTTTTATTTAGGAAAAAGGTCAAACTACTAAATATATTTGCTCATTTTCAATCAGTTTCAAATATATTTATTAATCCATTTGTTGATAAATGGACACATAAAGAACTCCTAAGAGACTCCCCTTTTACTAGATACTAAATTGTTTGAAATCATATGGCGCGGTATCAGTGCCAAAATTAAGACTATTGTGCACCCATTGGTGGCTACTTCGTTGTTGCAGGAGGCTATATCCATTCCGAAGCCAGCTACGGATCTGATTAATGATAGGCCAGCTCCGGTCACTCAGTGGCTGGTGCTGGTAACTGAGCAGCCGGTGCTAGCAAATGAAAAGGAGAGTACTCACTTGCGTTAGCTCTGGAGAGGCTGGCGTTAGCACTGGAGAGGCTAGTGACAAGCATGCCTTTTTTCTTCTCTTTTTTTAACTGTAGATGGTGCAGTTATGTTACAACACATAAGCCCAATATTTATACCAATATATTAATAATTTAAGATTTGAAATTGCTCTTTCAAGGCAGTAAGAAGGCAGTTTGGTCATTTAATTCAGTTGTGTAGGACTAACTCAACAAAAAGAAAGTTAGTCCTCTTAAAAATCAGGGAAGAACATAAAACCTTATTTTGGAACCAGGTGGGACAAAGTAAAAACAACCATCAACCTTAAACTGTACAAGCAACATAAACAACAGAAAAAAAAAGAGATTATTTCCACAAACTGTTGCTCTCACTGGCTATTAGGAAGTCTTTGTCTGTGCTTCAGTGAACATTTTATTACAATGCATTAGCAATTTCCCAAAACAAAAAAATGAATTCCTTATAAAGGGCTCTTACTGCTACTAAGCCAGAGGTATGATGAACAGTAAAGAAAAACAGGGACTGGGGTGTGTGCAGTGCTCTGAGATGAGCAGGAACATATTGGAGCTTTTTATAGCATCTATTATTTGCTCAGGGGCAAAGAAGTGTCATGAAAAATGCATTAGTTGTGTGATGTCACCTGTACAAATGCAGACACAAAGGGAAGGGGGATATGCGATGAGACAAAAGACATAGTGCAAGGATAGAGCAAAAAGTACACTCAGAAACAGGAGGCAGAATGTCTCAGCACGTTTGAGATTTGTCTCTTTGTATTAGAAACACTGGTGGGGTTTCCATGCAGATTTCTGACGGAATAAGCAGGGAAGCTGAGTTTTTTTGTGTTGTGGTATCTCCCGGCTCTCCCTCAGATATTTTTGTTTTCAAACGGCTTCCCCCTCTCTCTGACGTCAACCTCCTACACTGTAAGATCCACTCTGGGGTTGCAGCCTGCAGATGGGTGGAGTGACAAACACCTGACTGAGTATGGATCAGACATTTCAAGGTTGTTTTTTTTTTTTTTTTTTTGCTGTTCCTTTTAAATCAGTGACTAAAAAAGCAGCAGTTTCCTCATCCTAAAAAAATAAAGCTGCTTCTTATGCTCAATCTCATCCGTAGTTGATTAGTACGTCACTCTCGGTATCAATTTCTAAGTGATGCACATTTTTGCACATTCAAAAAAAATGCATTATTTTAAGTTAATGGCTGTGTTATTGTCAGCTGGTATAAGCTATTTTTAAAAACTTCTAAACCTGTTTAGTTCTGTTTAGGGACCCTCCTGACTATCTCTAGCAGTCAACAGGCAAGAAGAGGAAGGCCCTTGGACAGATTATCAGTCTAAAAAAAGACACTCAGGACAGAATGTTGAGCCAAGACCTTTAGGTGTCAGGAAGAAAGCTGAGGATGAAGATGGGTTTTATTTCCCGCATTAAAGTGAATCCAAGCCTACAAACCAAGCCAACGATATAATGGGTTCACTTAAAGAAAATTCAAATTTTGTAATGTAGCCCGGCCCAGAACTAAAACGGAGAAGCTCTGGGTGTCCACCTAAAGTGCTGTGGACAAGAGATGTCCTCATAATCACATAGATTTGGGGAGCTTTTGACAAATATTGCCAAGTCATAGTGAGAGGCTGAGAGATTTTTTCACCAAACCTTGCATCTTAACAGGTGTTTTGAGAGCTTCTGTGTGATATAAAATAGTAACAGAATTAAAAAAAATACACATGCTGTCTGAATTAACTGCAGGCATGCAGAAAATACAGTTTTTAAATAACTACTGGCACCCAGAGGTTGACAAATATTATCAGTCTGCTGATAATTAGCTGGTTTATGCCTTTTTTCTTAAGTATTGGCAGTCAGTCTTGACACTGGACACTTCTGAGATTTTCAGACAGGTATATCTTTTGGCAGCACAACACTGATGCTGCTGTGTTTGTACAGTGATGCGCAACATGCCCCACTACACTGAAATCACTGAAGACCTTCTGATGTTAATTATTTTTAGAGTGGAGAAGCAGTCATGTTTACATTTTATAAATAAATAGGTAAGTGAATAAGGCTCTATGTATTGAACTTTGTTCAATAAATAGATTTATGTGTGTCCTAATCAGTGTCTCTACTCTGCTACATGGCTTGTGTAGTGCCAAAATAATCTAAAAACTGTAAAAACCTATCTTGAGAGGTTGTTGACAAATTCATATGTAAATATACTTTTAAATGAGAATAAGCCACATTTATTTCATGTTCTAAACGTCTTTGCTGTATCATGGTATCTTCTGAGGATGGGAGGTGAACAAAGAAAAATAAAACAAAAAATAAATCGGTAGCAACCTTAAATGGCTTCCTTTAAAGGGTAATAGTTTTATGTGAAAGAAACAGCAACATCCTGATAATAAATCAAAACAATGAGAATAAGGAAAAATATTTTATAGATAAACTATAATAAACAGTATCTGCCTAAAATATAGGTTCTCAGCAGCTCTAAATTTTAAATCGACAATAGATAAACTGATAATGGCGGTTGATCTCAATTTATTTGCTTCCTCTGATTTTATATTTAATAAACTTACTGATACAGAAAATAGCTAATTATACCTTTGTTTCTTCCCCACACTGGTTAACTCAACCTGGTAGTGTTTAGTATGCAACATTCCCTGATCAGAGAACAATTGGATTTTTGGGTTTCTGGCCAGCTGTTGCTGTTTGTGGCTGATCAAGCTGAAACTTGAAAGATTCCGGTGACTAGGTGATTTCTCTGTGCCTCTCAAGGACTTAGTACCAAACATGCTGTTCACATGTGACTAAGAAATGCAAAGAAGGAATACATTTGCTACTAAAATAGTAATCTTTGTGTAGACATGGCTGTATTTTCTGTTCTCATCAGCTAGCCTTAATTTCACTTCAGTTACAGAGGAGACTGGCAGATTTACAATTCAAGATTTTTAAGGTTTGTTGTTTGAGGATGAATCATCTTAAGCCATGTAGAGGAGGTGTAGAATACGTTTTCTGAAGAGATCCTAAAGCTCCTCAAATGGCAACAAGTACCACATTAGCAAATCTACTCAATATGAACTGCTTAAACAAAACCTGGTCCAGGGACTAAAGCACCCTGATGATACGTTCATTGATAACACAATGCATACAGGAATTGGGTTAAGGAGTGTGCATCAGCCATTGGCATTCAATTCAAAGAGCACCTCTCCTACAAGAATTCTAGTCATACGATTTTTCTGACTGCACTTGTCCTTGGTAATTGAATGGTTGCTTCTACCAGTCATGTCTCCTTAAGATACTAGGACACTTCCCACATTAATCGCTACCAAGTGCATATGTATCTCTGAGTTGCATCTCAGCAACAGATCTTATACATGTAATAAAGCTAAATGTTAAAAGCAAAAGAAACATTGATGGCTTTCAATGTGACTGGGTTATGTGTAAACATTTGGAAAGCTGAATCTTCAGGGCCTTTTGATTACTTCACAAATAACTGGAATAGCTGACTCTTTAATACACTTGTATGTCTAACTAGTATAAAATTCAAACTGGCATTGTCTGACACACTTTCTTAACATAACGTGTGGTTATATTATATTAAAAAAAACAAGGAAAAAAACATAGAAGAAAATTTAAAGACGAGTAGAACAATTACATTATTGTTGATGCTGTGGCCCTTTCAATGTGCACTGAGATTTACTTTGAATGTAGCAGAATGGAAAGATAGCAGTGTTCAGTGGGAACAAAATGGCCAATGTTTTTAAGTAGTGTACAAAGAGACCTTTCTGCTCTGTTTAAAAAGAGGATCGATGCTACAAGGAAGAAGGATCAATGTAGATTGGGAGAAATAATAGCTTAAGTCTTAGGAAACAAGAACCCCGTTTCCCTGGCTTGTGGAAAGCCATAGGCTTTTGAAAGCCCAGGGCGCATTTCGATACAAATTTACCAGGGTAATTTCACTTTCCCAGAGCTTTACTTTCACAGGTAAAAGGTCCTGGTCTGATGTAGGTCTTTCTACATTCTTAAAGAGGGAGGGCTCTGTGCAGCAAGGCACTGCACCACCAGTTGCAGTAATAGCGGCGGTTAGTATGCAAATTTATCGTTTTCATACCGTTGTCACAAAAAGCAGGTTTTTTTTGTTTTGATTTTTGTTTGTGAAGAGAAAAATATATAATATACATCTTACATGACATTAGATATCTCTAGCCATTTTAGATTTTCTTGTAAAACAAAACAACAAATTACAACCTACAAAATCCCATATAAACTCAAAAAGAAAAGGAAAAAGAAAAAAGAAATGGGATGATGGGTCTGAAAATTTTGTCTAACTCATATGAATTACAAGCCTTTTTAACTTAGTCACAGGGTGCATTACTTGCATTGTTCAAAACTCTGAGAAGGTAAAGACTTAAGGTAATCCACAAAGAATGTTCACTTCTGGGTAAATTTTCCTGAGGTACCCTTCAGTGTTAGTGAAATCTTCTCTATCCTCAAAAGCCTCCTGACAGCATTGAGCCATAGTGATGTAGATGGAGGTGTGGGAGATTTCCAGAGTAGTAAAATACAGCGTCTAGCAAGAAGGGAACAGAAAACTAAAATCTTATTTTGCAGCGATAGGTTGGGAAAAGTATTTGGAACTCCAAAAATAGCAATTAGAGGGTCACTTTGGATTTGAATTCTAAAAACCTCTGACAGTACAGAAAATAAATTACTCCAGAACTTGTGCAAACTTGGACAGAAAAAAACATATGACTTTAGTTGCAAGGTGAGGTTTGAAATCTGTCACACTGATCAAGAACTGATCGAAAAATTTAGGATAGACAAGAGTTTGAAAAAGTAGCTTTAAGCTGTCTTTAAAGTGTCTTTAAGCTGTTGACCTCAATACGTCATCTGTGCTGTCAGTTCATCAAGATTATTAGCCAACATTAAAATGTTTTTGGAGTTTTAGGAGCGGCAGAGCTCTGCTTACAGACTGGTCTGGCTACTAAAAAGCTAGCCGGAGGGTTAGACTAGGATTCCCCTGTAAAGGCCCTGATCTTGGCCCGTCACTCTGAAATTTCCCAGTTTCTGTTATATGCTTGTGGCGGATAAAAGTAGGTTCATAAAGTACGTATGAAGTGAATAATTCTAAGTATCAGAGAACAAGAAATGGTTGACATTGTGTAATGGCGTACTGATGATCAAACAGAGCTCTTTCACTTTCCCTTGTACATAAAAAATACACATGCAGTGCAGACACGGAGTTCAGGCGGACGACCGGGAGGATGTCCCTGCGAGACACGGAGTCCAGAAGGACAACAGCGGGAACAGAAGCATCCATGACCACGCTTGTCAGGAGGCCGACCCAGACGTGTAGAGGACCTCGGAGCAGGCGGTCTGAAGGACGGCCATGAGGAAGCTGGCGGTGGACCTCGGGAGTGCAGTGCAGAAACCGCTGGAACCCTCGGCGAGGCCGTGGAGATCTGCAGCGGAGCCGCTGAAGCTCAGCAGATGGAGGCAGTGCGTCCTCGCACCCCTCATGGACAGGAATAGAAAGCAGTTTGTCCTCGAACCCCTCCAGAACAGCAACAGGAAGCAGTTCGTCCTCAAGCTCCCCCGAAACAGGAACAACAGGAGGCAGTTCGTCCTCAAACCCCTCCAAAACAGGAACAGGAAAGTGAAGGCAGCTCGACCTTGAGCTCCTCCAAGACAGGAACCAGACGTGAACGCAGTCAGTCCCTGAACAGAATGTGAAGGCGGTTCATCTTTGGACCCCTCCAGAACAGGACCAGGAACAGAAACAGGAAGTAAAGGCAGTCCATCCTCAAACCCCTCATGGACCGGAACAGGATGTGAGGGTGGTTCATCCACTGACTCTTCCGGAACAGGACCAGGAACAGAAACAGGAAGTAAACGTGGTCTGTCCTCGAACCCCTCATGGACAGGAACAGGATGTGAAGGCCACAAAGCCCCGGTACAGGACCAGGATCAGCAGTCGGCAGCAGAGACGATGGCCGATCAGGGGTGTAGCCAGGTGCCGAAGCGTCGCGCTGACACTCAGTGAAGAGGGGAGTGGAGGAGGGAGCAGGAAGCCTATGCATGGATGCAGCGATCTCCTTCAGAGCTTTCTGGCGCTCTGTTTCATTGGTGGGGTGGGTCAGAGGATCCTGGGGGAAAAAAACCAACCCATTCCTCTTGCCAGTCCTTCAGGCAGTTTGCAGCCTCCAATCTTCTCCATGCTGAGCTGAGAGAAGTTATAAGGTATGACAACAGTTTAGCTATGACTTCACCTCTTTTAAACTCCTTTAACCTACAACGATGAAGGCTTAGGGGTGAACTAGATATATCTGACTTAGGGGAAAATACTTGAGACTTGACTTATGAATCATAACTGTTGTATCATACAGTGATGCTTATTTCAGCACAATGCTTAATTGTGTCTAGAAGTGGTATGCTTTTACCAGTTGAAACATGAACAGACACAGACTGCTGATTGGATGGTAAGGATCATCAATCCACACACACTTCCAGCTTTGTGAAATCTGAAAGTTTGATAGGCTTAATGGATCACATGAATGATCACCATCTATCCATTTTCTATACCCACTGTTTCTGTACAGGTTCACGGGGGAGCTGGTGCCTATCTCCAGCGGTCTACGGGCGAGAGGCGGGGTACACCCAGGACAGGTCGCCTGTCCATTGCAAGGAACCAAAGAGACATACAGGACAAACAACCATTTAGACACCCATTCAAACCTAAGGGAAATTTAGAGAGAACAAATAGCCTAACAATCGTGGTTTTTGTACAGTGGGAGGAAGCCGGAGTATCAGGAGAGAGCCTACATATTGCGATTATTAATCTGAGAATATTATTTAATATTTAATATTAATATTTTAATATTTTATCAAATAATATTTTGGTCTGTTAAGGGTTGTCCTGTGAATACCAGCCCAGTAAGGGGATGGTATTAGGACAAAATAGAAAGGTGCGAGACGAGCTCTGACATTATTGAATAGCATAAACTCTGCACACACATGGAATGAATTCACACAATTTCTTCAAATACAAGAATTTATTACCAAAAATAAGCCAACTCAAAGTCAAACATTTTTCAATTAACAAACTCTCAACTATGCTAAAATAATCCAACTAAACTACCAAGCAGAATTAAAGAATAAGGAAGACTAATGGACTATGTACAATATAAACAAGTTGATCAAAGATGATTGAAAACCATGACCAAAAGAGTGATGCAACATTACCATGCAATGTTTATGTTTGAGAACCAAGGATTATCTTGAAGAATCTGTAAGTGAAGTGAAGTTAGTCTTGGAACTAACTTAGGCAATAATCAGCAAACCTTTAGACAACCATTCACAATGCAAGATCAGATAAAATATTATTTTAATAAAATAATGTTTTAAATAATGGTCTGCTGAATAAAACCAACCTTCTGGATGACCATTTCTCAGTGGTGTCTCATTAGCTGCCTTTATTTATTAAAATAATATTTGAAGAAATATTAAGTGAGTATTTTGGAAAGAGACTAATCTTTCTGGACAAATGGTGCTTAATGGTGTTTACTTAGATATCAAATTTAGTAAAATGATGCTAGGGACACATTATTTACTGGATTGAAAACTAACAACCTTCCTGTTAAATATTCTGTAGCAGCAAGCACGTGTTCTTACCGGTTAGCGTTGAGCTAACAAAAGAAGAGGATAGCTTAGCACCAGAAACAAACATATACCTTTAAAATACCTCGGTTAATATGAGGGTTAAAATGCATTAGCGCGGACGGCGCGTTATGAACAATCTTCTGTGTTTAAAATCACCCTTGAAGTAAAGTTTGACTTAACTTTAAAAACACAAACACAGAACACTTTAGCTTTCAGCTAACCTGACCTCCGGAGCTGTGGCTTGAAAGACGGCTCGTTCTGTCCGTCAACCAGTTGTTCATTACTGTAACCACGGTGATGCGGGCCATTGTCCTTCCTTCAGACTCGGCTTGTAGAGACAGCTTCTCTACTGGTGATTTCTCTGTGACACAGTTTCAGCAGGCCTCGGAGAGAAAGTAAGCAATGCTTATACCTTAATTTCCCCTCTTTATGAATGAAATCACCGGGTGCACAAACAGTGCTTCACTCATACTTAACTTGTGCATATGATCACGTGATCTTATGACACTCTTGGATCCAGTTTGAAGAGTTTATGTCTTTTTGCCAGCAAAAGACATTAGCGTGCTGGGCCTCTCCTGACCGGTCCCACTAGAGGACCGTGGAAAGAGAGAGTGGAAAGAGGGCGGATGTAGCAACAGCTGTGCTTTTATTTGGGTAGTGGCGTCACAGGAAGTCCGCAATTATCCCGTTTCCTGGCTGTGCTGGAAGAAGGAACTTTATTTTGAAAGTTCCAGAAAGTCCGTACCGGAGTTTAATGTTGTATCCATGGCTGTGGGTCCCAACATACACATGCACGGGGAGAACATGCAAATAGACTCCAGACCAGGAGGTGAGCCCAGGACCTTCTAGCTCCAAGGCAACAGTGCTACCAACTGTGCCACCATACAGCCTATTAATGATCACATGGATCATAAATATCTTATTTGAATTTGTACACATATGCAGTTAAACAAATTTAAAGAATCTTATCTCACACCCAGTAAATACTGTTGGGTATTGCTGTTGGTGTAATGTTTTGTTTTCTTTTTCTGCTCCCTATCAGGATTGGCTATTCATAGCAACACATTATACTGTTTATACAAACAACACAAAGTGGTAATCTCTGTTTGGATGGGATTCATTGCAAAACTCATTTGCAAGGTTGCAAAAAAAGTAAGTCATCTAATAAGCTGGCAACTCAGCAAATGTCATAGTGTCAATGTGACCCTCTGCTGAAGGAACATTTTACAATCTGTCTCAGTGTCTTCTGTAACCTAATCTGTATATGCCATTTGTAATAGGTGGAGTCAGAAAATGTAATTCCTCTGCCCTTAATGCAACAGACCTCTATGCTGACCTCATTTGTAGCTTCACATTCTGTTTAATGTTGTGAAACCCTACAGAAATTGGGTCCAGCTCACCCATATCCACAGTTTACAAGATGCTTTGTCAGTAGGTGAACATAACACAGCTCAATAGACAGAAAATTTATTTCTGTTCATTCTGTGTGCCAGTTAGGTGTTTACTCGGATTCTTTTATCCTTGATATGACAAAGGATTTTCCCAAAGGATTTTCTTGGAGGATGTGGGCTAATAACATTAGTTGGTAGATGAGGGTGCTGTGTACAAATGTCACATAGACAAATGGAAAACAGGCATATTGTTTCCTAATCAGTGTTCTATTTAGCATAGAGGGAAAAAAAAAATACTAAACAGAAATAAAAAAAAAAAAACAACAACCTTTTCTACGTCCTTGCATAAACACAGCTATTATCTGGGTGGATAATTATTCACAGTGTGTTTGTATGCTGATTACAGCTTCCCCCTGTTGTGTGTAATGGGAGGGAGACATTCGCTCATCAAATATGGATGAAATGGATGTTGATAGTTTCCATCATAGTGCTTAATCATGGACTTTGGTAAACAGCAAGGGCAGTTGAACGTGATAGGCCTTGATATGGCGACAGAAACAACATAGCCGATAAGTAAACACTGACTGGTTTGCCTGCAAGGTATGTGATGAGGCAGAGATGTGATATTCTTTAAGTCAGACATTGACAATCCATTGTTGAGTGAACTTCAAGAGCATTTTTGGATTGTATTCAGATGACAAAATCAATATTTCCATTTTTACACAAAGGCAACATTGTGCAGTCCACAGATTCCCATACCTCGGGTGTAATGTTTCTCAGATTGATAAGTACCGTACCCTCATTGCCAGGCCTGCCAGGTGTACAGCCATGTCACCTAAGTCATGTACAAACAGACACCAACACGGTTATCATGGTATCTGCATTTATCAGCGTATAGGAGTTGTGCCATATATTTTTATGGATTATACAGTTCTCTGGAAGATGCTTGGAGCTTATGATATTGTTCTCTAAGCTAGATCAATTTGAACATATCCACCTGTTCTTCCTGACCTGTCTATGTTCTTCTGTCGTCATAATGCCATTTGTTCATTAATGTTCCCTTTCAAGCCTTCAAAGAACATTTAAATTTGTACATAGATTAAGTGACACACAGGTGGACTAAATACCAATTAAGGCAACTTTTGGAAGCTCTTAATTTCATATGATTTTATGCATACATTTCCATTCCAATTTCACGATTATGCACTACTTTGAGTTGGTCTATCACATAGAATCCCAGTGTACAGGTTTGTGATTATTATGTGACAAAATGTGCAAGGGTTAAGGGGATATGATTGTATTGCTAGGAATGCTACAGGCATGTACTCCACAGCTCTGGTATGCTGCATACACCCAAAAAGAAAAGATAAGAATCAAACTAAAGACAAAAAAGAGAAACAACTGCACCTCTATAGAGAAAACCATCTTAATTCCCATGTGAACTCACTCCTGTGTTCAAAAGGCGGGATCAGTTTCAGGCTAAGGTCAAAAGTACAAGCAAAGACCCATTAAGACGGGGGATCAGGTTTAGCACAAAACCACAAGTTAAGATCAAGTTCATGTAGAGGACAGATCAGTCAGTAAAAGCACAAATCAGGAGTTCAGCAATGGAAATAAAAGAGCATAATTTTACCCTTATTCAGTGCAGTAACAGTGCAGTAACATCAGCAACATCAGTAACACATTCTGACAAAAATGCCTCCATTAGGTAATTATGATGCAGGAAGAACTAATGTTCACTGACTACTGTGATGCTTACTTAAAAATCCATTATGTAAGGCAATGAATATGCATACAGTAAGTTGGCCAGTGGGTAACCAAGCTTGGTATCGAGTTTGCTTTTAAAGGGTGCTGCTTGCCTTATAACAGTTTTTAAATACAAGCTAAAATTCAAGGATTTGGGATAAATGAATCTAGTTAAGACAATAGTGAACAAAAACTGCACTTTAGAGTCTGGTACAGATTTTTCAAGCTCAATTTTTTTTTTATTGAAAGTGATCTGCAGTTTAACTGTGAGGAAGTATTTAATCAGAAATAGACCTAATGTCTTTTTTGGAACCCATAATTTGCTATTCAAGGTAATGGCATTTCTCACAGAGCATCATGATCGTTTATCTGCTTGTGTTGAACTTTGGGCTGCATTATATATGTAACAATCCAGAAATAAAGAAGAAATTTTTATTTTGGCATTGGACTAACACTGTATAAATGGAAAGGGCAAGCATGTTGTAATAAAAATCCAACACTCCCCACAAGATGAAAGAAAAAAAGATGGTTGGTGGAGCTGTGTGGGACTACTGCTGGGTCTTGGCATGGCTGGCATGTCCACCACTCTGACAACTAATTTGCCCTAACATTTCAGCAAAAAGGTCAGACAACCCTCTGGCCAAGTCTATGAACAGTGTGCTAGGGCCCTGGCTGACGGAAAGGAGAAATGGAAAAACAAGACAGGTAGACGCTCTCTTCATTGACTTAGTTCAAGTAATGCCGCTCTTGTCAGTAACCAGATGGGAACCGCTCTGTATCCTCTGGATCACAAGTGGAGGTCTGACCTTCTTATTCAACTGGGGCCACTTAAGGCGTTGAACATGCTTAGCATGCTTTCTCTGGTGCCTGAGAGTGGTAAAGAAATGTAACATATTTTGCGGCAACACCCTTAGGCAGTTTATGGTTATGCCTTTAGTCTAACATGGTGTTAATAAATTTGCTTTGACACACTTTCTCTTGTGCTCTATTTTCATTTCTAAGGAACGTAAAGGAACAGCTCGATTGATGGACTTTATTCTGCCTAAGGTTGTGACTCTGACAAAAGAAGAAATGTGCTTCCAAAACAGTGGGTGGATGCTGGACTCACTTTAAACAGCTGACTGTACAATCTTCCAACACTGGTCGTGAGAGCCAGATATATGGACAGGACATACAGACAGAAAGCATAGAAAAGATCCATTCACTGCCTGTGTGAGATTGTCCAGAGAAACACAAAGCAGTAAAAGTGGAAGAAGACTTTCTATGAACGGGTACAGTATATTTAGGAATATGTGGCATCACAATCCTTTACACAGCACAACAAAAGTACAAGACATTAAGATAGAAGAATAATTAAGCTAGTCTGTATAAGAATGTATATTCTTTACCAGCCACTTTGACCGTTCAATTCCCTGGATTGTGCTTAGATGGGACCAGCAACACTTGTTCAATCAAAGGCAAAGGGGTAGTCTGAGCTTCTTTATTGTCTGCAGGATGGGGCCACATTGATCAGCATGCCTGTTTGGCAGCTTAATTTATGCCCTGCACACTGCACAGTGTCTCACTCATACACACATACCAGTGGGCTCAAACTAAAATACTTCTAAAGACAAATGAGAAATTAACATTTGCTTAATTTGGGGTAAAAAAGCAGCCTGGACTTTCCCCAGAATGGGCCCACAACCCAGATCTGTGTATCTCCAACTATGAAGCATTTCAATACTTCCTACTCTTTGGAATGCCTCCAGTGCCTCACTACACTTACGAAGGGGGTCTAGTTTTATTTGGCCTTCCAAACAGACTGTCCAACACAGTGTGCTGATTGATCTCCACTCAGAATGTTTACAATTAGATACTGTAGGAACAGGGTATTACCATAACTTGTTTAAGACGCTCTAACATACAGCCTCATTCTGGAACTTTTTGTGTGTCACTGCAGCTATTATCAACCTGAAAGAACAGAAATAAACATAAATTATAAGCGTGTTATAAAACAAAATAACTGTTTGCCTATGTAGTGATAATTACTATCAGTTTATCTCCAAACCTTTACATTGTCAGTTCAACTATATTACTTTACAGAAACAAGAAAGAGAAGATAGTGAGAGGTTAAACACATAAAGCTACTGTTGCTGCCGTCACTACCGTGTCTCAGGATGGTCACAGTAGTAGATGTGAATGTTTCTCATTTTTAATGACCTTTTAGCTGCAGAAATAAACCAGCTAAAGCAAATGCAATAAAATGTTTGGACTGATTTAATGTGTCAAATTGATATAAATTTTGCTTAATAGCTGAGATTGAATACATTAGTTTTGACAGCATTAAACAACTAGATGTTTTACCTCATCATCATGTAAATCTATCTATTGGCTGACTGAGAGGGATTCTGCTGCCAACCATGGGTCTCTAAAGGCTTTTTTTTTTTTCTTCCTCTGGAACGTAACTTCCCGGATGCTGTAATCTAACTAGGCTGTTTTTTTATTTGCGTCCTAAATTTTGGGTCATTTATCTAGATTATGTCCCCTGACTCTCAAATGAATGGCTCGTTGCCAGACCTCTGCTGAGCTGAACAAGATGCTGAGTAAGAGATTTCAGCCATTTGATTCTGGTGTGTTGAAGAAGGGATGCCTCTAAAAGTTGCAAGATAGGAGCACTGAAGGAGTGGACTTGGGCGTTGTGTTGTAGGTCTATAAAGGTCTATGCTCCTCAAAGTTACACTGGAGCTGAAAAGCTCAGTGATATTTATGTTTGAGACATTCTTGTCATACATTCATCCTTCTCATTACTGATTACCATTACTCTTACAACTAATGGTTTTCTCTTCTTTGCGTGTTGTACCAAGTTACCTTCAGGTGCAGGATAGCTTCCTTCAGGGACCAAAGATACAACTTGCATTGAGATCCAATTTCCTTTACTTCACTCAGCAGGAAAACCAAACGTGACTCTCGGCTTTTAGCTTGTGGAAGTGTAACAGTTGTTGCTGTAACTTAAACTATCTGCAGATTCAGGCTCACTCATATCTCTCCACTACAACTCTTGCTTGTATGCGCATACAGAAATACTCGCACTCTGCCTGCTGTTACAGGAGCCGTGATTAATATTGTTGTTGGCTGTTGGAGGTGTTTAATTAAATGTTTTGATGAACTGAACCAGTAGGGCCAAGAGTCAAAATGGACAAATTATCAGTTTCAGTCTATTTTATTATTTGCCAACTATCAAGTCATTAATCAAAATTTTTGCAGTTTTCTTGTGATTTCTTTTTTTATTGCTGATTTTAATGGCCAGACTTATAATGTAAACTTTGATACCATCTGTTGTACCAGAACTGGTATTCCATTTCATTTTCACTTTTTATTTCCTAAATAGATGATTTAAATAATCATTATAATTTACAGACCTACAATCTGAATTTTAAATACAACGTTCCTGTGTTTTACATTATTTAGACAGACACAGTTTGAATAATGGTCTAAAGTCAGCCTTTTTTATAATCCTCTAAGATGCATTCATTGTAACTTTTTATTTTCATCCTGGTTTTTTTTTTCTTCCTGTCGTATGTGTATAAAACTATTTTTGTTGACAAAATGAAAGTCTGTCCTAACTAAACAGTCATTAACAATGAATCTTTCTGAAATATTTAGGCCATGTCTCTTTTCACTGAAGGATTCTGGTAGTTTGATGTCTGAATTCTCCCCTCTTTTTCCTCCCAATGGTGATTCATGTCAGTTTATTTTCATCTTTAACTCTTCATTTTTTCCCTCCTTTTTCCACTCCTCTTTGCTCTTTGACCCTCATTTTTCCTCAAACCATAAACCCACAACCCACCCCCCGCCTTTACTTCAATTCTTGCTCCTCACTCTTCAGCAGATAAGACAAGAAATAAAGCAACCCATGCCTTAGCACTGAGACTGAGTGGCATTAGAGCTCCTCCTCTCTGGCCCTCTCTGGTGACAGATAAATAAATAAGAGCTGTAGGGACTGACGCTTTGTGGCAGATGCTGAACAAATTTATGGTGTTTCTGATAACAACTCATCATAGTGCTTGAAGCACACTGACAGTGTGAGAAGCAAAAGTTAGGTTCTTTCTGTACTAATGTGAAAAGGACAGATCAGCTATTCGTTATTTTTTAGATGCCTATTTTGTTACTCTATGAAAAATGGGTCTGCACACAGGAGAAACAGAGTGTAAATAAATAAATGATAAAAAAGAACCACCATATAAACTGCATCATAGCAAAAAGGCAACAACATTCAAAGAAATATTTGTTAAAAAAGACAACTGGACCAATCAGTTAAATGTTAAACACATTTAAAATGTAAACAAATATGACTTTTTTTCCCCATTTCTGAAGAAAGGCCAGAATTCTGTTTCTCTCTATTTCTCTCCCTGCTACTGTGTCCATGCTTCTTGTTCTGATCTTCTCATGCCATTCTCTAAGTTTTTTTTTGTTTTCTATTTTACACCCTGGACAGGTCGCCAGTATATCGCAGATCAACACAGAGTCATACAGGACAAACAACCATGCACACAACCATTCATACCTAAGGGCAATTGAGAGAGACTAATTAAACTAACCAGCATGTCTTTGGACTGTGGGAGGTAGCTGGAGTACCTGGAGAGAACACACCCATGCACAGGGAGAACATGCAAACTCCATGGAGAAAGACCCCCAGCCGGGAGTCAATCCCAGGACCTTCTTGCTGTAGCAGTGCTACCAACTGCACCACCGTGCAGCCCTGAAAAAATAAATGTCAATCTAAATCTGCCAGGGGTATGAATAATTTTTTAATTAATTGTACATCATAAGGATAAGAATGATCTCCCCACACCTATATTCACATTCAGTTGCAAAGCTGCTAAATCTGAATTATAGACCATTGAGAGGAAGGGTACGGGGGCATAAAGGACTTTATCCATAAAGACAGCTGCAAATAAACAGCTAACTTGTATTTTCTCCACCTCAATTCTTAAATATCTCCAAAGAAAGCTGAAAGCTGTGCAGCAGAGCGTTCTCTATGTAGCCAGCTTGGGTACACTTACTTGGCTTTCCTAACTGGGTCCGTCCGTACCTTTAAACTTCATTTAAAATGACAAATTGCTTGAGATGTATTAAAACAACTAATTAAATACTGTTTCTGAGATTAATATTGATATTTTTATATATAAATATGCAAAAACCGCTTTGGTGGTACACCAAACCTTCCAGGGATAAATCCCACTATATAACAGCACAGGAGGTGTTGTTTCAGTCCAAGAATCCAATCCAAGAATTATACCAGTATCTAGATAACAATATTCAATCAAATTGGTCCCATTTCTACTTCACAGCTCCCAACACAAACAATCTAAACCCTTTGCTCTTTAAATAGGACTTTAATAAGGGCTAGCTGAGTAACACTGACAAAATATTATAATTGTAACATCAAACATGCATTTCATTTTTCATCATCACCTTGTATGTAAAGACCCGTTTTTTAAATCTCAGAAGCCCATTGATCTCAATCCTGACAGGCGAATTTTCTTTATAGTGCCATCAGTAGGCTGTCGATTAAAATTTCAGGTCGGTACAGTAATGCGAGACAGCAAGAAGGAATAGACCTTCAGATAGAAGAAAAAAGGAGAAAGGTTTCACGACTAATTCACACATGCAACAGAACCTTTTTATTTGAACTGAGAGTGCAACATTAAACGAGACTGATAATGAGAAACTGAGACACATCATTGCTGCAACACAGCATTTTTGCTATTTCTACAGTCAAGAAGTTTCCTAGAAGCAGACTGACCTTCATAACACTAAAATTAAGGAAACACAGCCAGGATCACTACCATAGCTGTTCACCATGTCACTAAACGATCAAGGGAGAACGCCTTAGTGAGAGAGGCGAACAAGAACATGATGATCACTCTTACTGAACTAAACAGATATTCCCAATGAAAAGCTTTGTCACAGTGCTCCAGATCCCAGCTTGGGTCATAGGTTTACTTTGCAGCATGTCAATGACCCTATGCACATAGGAAAAGCATCACACTGGTGGCTTGAGGACAACTTGGTGAATGTCCTACAGTTGAACATCTCTGAACAGACCAGAAAATGGTTGCCCACTGATGTTCCCCGTCCAACTTGATTAAGTGTGATAGTATTTAAAAAGAAGAAGAGCAAAATATTACCTAGTTAGGTGTGCCAATCATTCTACATCAAACCCCAAAACTGAAGGCAGTAATTTAATTGTTTGCAAAGTATAAATATCACATAAAGAGGCTGACTACCTATGAAAATATGATATTTCAGATTTTTTCCTTGAATGGATATATTTCTGTTTTTTACTTTGTCATTACAGGATACTGATGTGGATTAAATAGAAGAAAATTAGATTTAAATTATTGTAACATCAGGGCTCAACGTAACTGATAAAGTAAAAGGGGGCATGACTATTTTCTGAAGGCAAATGTGTCTCTATTCGATATGTCCAGTGAAACTGAATGAACTGATGCAAAGGAAGAAGGAATTGCTAAAGGGCTGCAATGATGACAGTACCCTCTTAATCCCTATTCCTTTGGGCCAGGTTTCACATTGTAGGCACAGTTCTCTTGGGTTAATCACCTTCTTTGACTTTTTATTTGAAAAGCTCTCTGTAAAACATTAGGGGGTTATTAATGTATTTGCACACATTTAGTTGTTAAATGAAGTCTGATATTTGGTTGCTTTAAAATGTATTCTAATAGTTTAGCAATTGAATAACATTACGATGCAGAGAAAGCAAATTATAAAATGGACACAATGTCATCCTGTGATAACATGGGGGGCACCAGCCCATAAACCCCTGTTGCCCTCTAATTCATTACAGCTTCATTACCTTGTCCACACTAGAACCATAAATTTAAAAAAACCCTAAGAGGAGCTCAGCAATATATCCCCTAAACCCAGCCTAAAGGTGCATCTCGCTGCAATAGAATAAAGAGGATGAGGGTAACATATGGAAGGAAAGAATGTAAATATGGTGAAAGAACTGATAGAAACCAGGAAAATCAGGGCAGTCTAACACAAAAAAGAAGGGAGAAATGATAAACAATAACAAACAATAAATAGGGTGACAGCCTGATCAAAAGTAGAAATAAAACCTGACTGACAGATCAAAAACAGCCATAACTTAGTATGAATGTATTCCTCACTAGAGTCAATGAACAAAAACAAATGAATACGATTTACTCTGTTTATAAGAAAAATGCCACATTTATAAAAACATTAAAAAATGATCCACAGCTCCACTTTGTACCTTACAAATGTGAACAAACATGCCATAAAATGTCTAGTTTTCATGATTTCTACTCTTTTTCTGATATGTTGTAATCATTAAAGGAATTTCATTCACTTAGGAGAAGCAGTAAATGACCTGGAGTGGACATTAGTCAGCAACTTCAGTATGGAGAAAAGGGAAAAAATATCATGAAGAAGTTAGGCTAACAACAACAACAACCTAGTTAAGAATTTGAGAAAATATCAGTTTAGGAAACAACTTTATTATTTGCTAAACTGTTTTATTGATCCAGCAAATCCCCATGTTTCTGTTAATAGTTGTAAAAAACACAGCTTTATAAAATGCCTCTTTGATGCATAGTGTTGCAACTGTGATATTTTATGTGTATGAGTTAGCTTGTACAGTGAGAAAAACTTTGAGAAATGTAAGCAGAGCAAAAACGCTACCTTCATTTAATGAGACATGGCAATACACAATATTGTGTTCACTTGAACAATAAAAAAAAAAAAAAAAAATAGTATTCCAATTTTTGGGGTTTTATAAATTAAGAGTGAAGGTTTCATATGTTCAAAAAGGTTTTGAAGGATTTGTCTTCAGCGTAGTTTAATTTGGATTTAGATTTGACTTGTTTGAGTGAAACCTTGGAAGAGGAAACCATTTTAACAGTTTCCCCCTCTAAGACGCTTCTGATGCTATAAACAGCAGGGAAATTGTCTTTTTTTTTGTTTTCACAAAAAGAGTAAAGTTTTACAGATCACAAACCGTGTTTTATAACTCTGATAGCTACGGATTTATCCAGTTCACGTTTGACTACAGTAAATATATTAAATATTGAACAACAGATGAGCAAATATGGTTGAGTCATTAAAATCCATAACATTACCTTTCAGTCAAAGCAGAAGTGTTGTATCTACAGGCTAAAGGAAGCATTAAACTCATCCTTTTAGTGTCTTTGAAAATAGAATAATGGTAGAAAAAAATTGATAAATGAAATAAATAAATTAAACTCATTTTATTTAGTGTAAAACTGCTGGTCAGTATTTTAGATTTTGAGCTATGAATGGGAAGTTGCAAATTAAATGGTTGCTTCAGTATCAATACTCAATCATTGTGTGCCACAAGATTTTCTCGCAGTCTCTCTTTCACTATTTGTCTTTTCCACCAGGTATCGAAACTTGCTTTACTGAAATGGTTGTAAAGTGGTGGATCCTTCTTCCGTGCTCAGTTAACTAAACAATGTCTTACAACAGCAAACTGGATAGTGCTTTGCTAGACACTTCCTTGACAAGAGGAATATATTGATGGTTGTAACGTACTGTATGAATATATTGAGAAGCAAACATCTGCTACCACTGGAAAATCTAGAGCTTCTCCAAAACTGGTGGCCATTTCATTACTCAAGATCAGATACAACAAAGAACTTTAGCAAGAAAAAAATAAGAGTTAAATAGACTGAATCTATATAGCACTTTTGCACTCATACTGACCATTCAAAACACTTTACACAAGAGCCACATTCACCCAGTCGGACACACATTCATACACAATACACAGATGAGTAGGGAACTCATTAAAGTGCCTTGTGGGGACACATCGACATGTGGCAGGTGGAAGCTGGAATTGAACCAACAGCTTGTAGATTGCAAGATGACAACACTTCCCACTGAGCCACAGTCACCTCTACTTGTGTGCGGGTTGGACTTTGCAAGGTTGGCATGGTTGGACCTCTGGGAGCTGAGAAAGCCTAATCTTAATCCAACATCTGGCAAAAGCAGGGTACACAAAGGAAACATCCTATGGTCTAAGCAGTACAAGCAAGCTGTGAACCGCAAAGAGAGATGCCATTTTATCCTCGCTCCCATTGGTCCATTTTCATTTTCAACAAGGTCACTGTGTGTATTTGTAATCCAGCCTTTTCAGTTTCCTATGTTCAAAAAGTTTGTTATCTTCCTAAAACTGATTGCTTTGTTTGAACATAACTAATCTCCCTGGAATTCAGGAAAACATGGAGAGGCTAGTATCACTGAATAAAAAAACTGCTTTGAGAAAAATACCAACATTCTAAAAGTAAAGCCGTGTGCTACATAAACCTGAAGTTGACAGCCACATGTTACCTACATGAGTATGTGGATTAGCTGATATAGAAAAAAAAAATCTAGGTTACTACAAGACTGATATTATTACAGTAAATTACTACCTTTAATATCTCCTTTACACACTCACGCACACACACACACACAAACATGTATGCTTAGAAAACATGAACATTATTGCCTACTGTTCTGTTTTATTTATCCTTGCCAAATAAGAACAAATTTAATAATCTGGTTTGGATGATCCAAAGTAATCTCTTGAATCTACAGGCTCCACTTAAATCTATAATCCTGTATCTCTGCAAACTCAGCCTTTGTCTGTTATTCTGCTGAAAAACAGTTATTGTCTCCCCCAGAGAGGAAGATTAAGTTGGAGGTCTGCATCACTCAGAAAGAAAAGATCATTAGCCTCGACCACATTGATTAAGATCACTGTGGGCAGCTCAGGACATTGTTCACTCAAGCACAGCAGCTAGTCACTAAGTCCATCATCTTGTCCCTGTACCCAGAAAATTGTTTTCCCTCTTATCCATTGTTATAATCATGGACTAAACTGTACCCATGCACTGGGGAAAAAAAAAAAAAAACAGCGCCCACCTATTCTACATTTCATCTCATTTCATTACTTTGTCTTATGATAATCAGTTAGAATCGACCAACCACTGACAAAGAGGCGATAACGCAAGTCATACAACACAAAATGACATTAGTTTTCAACCATCTCTTTAAAAGAAAGAAACAAAATAAACTTGATAGGTACTTGGAATATAGTCCTCCACGTACGTTTATTTGCGTATTTATCAGTGAACAATCAAAGAACTGCAAGCTAGCCACTAAAACCAGCTCCATCACACAAGACTGCCATGAACTGTGAATCTAGAGTGAAAGAGCTTAGGCCATAATCCACTTTCCTGGGTCACCTGCCACATCTGGGCTTTTAAATTCTCTCTGCATCATCAGTCTCTGTCAGTCTTTGAACGTGCAGCCGCCAAACCCAATTAAACCTAACAGTAGACCCTAAAAATAGAGCCCAAAAGGATGCACCTGAGTCTAATCTTAGTGAGAATAGAATTAAAACACTCCTTTGAAGCGGTTTTGTTCAACAACACATTAGGAACTCTTAACATACCTCCAACATTTTAATAAAAAGTTTTGACTCGTGAGAAAACAAAAAACAATTACTGAGATATTAGCATTAAGAAACAAGAACACATTAGTTATGTCACTCATTGCAGATATACCTGTTCCATGGCTTTACAACATTCATCAGAATCTAAATGACCGTTTCATTTTTAATCATAGTCCTGGTGAATAAAAATCTGGAAAAGTGAACACCAATGGAAACCTACCTAACAACTGGCTCATTGATAGGCTCCTTATAACTCCAAGTGAACTGCACATTTGAAGGAAAAATATGGGATTTTAAAACTTAGATACTTTAGTTGCATCTGCAAATGGAGACTTTATGTAGCATCACAATCTACCGCAGTCTGGGCTTGACGCTGTAATTTGTTGCTGTCCCCAATACTCTAGATGTCAGGCTGTGGGAGCAGTAACTAACAAGTCACAAAAAAGCCCAACATTTATCATACAGATTTCTATTGGATCCCTCATCTTAGCAGAAAGTAAAAGCACCGCTAGACACCAGTTCAGACCCTAAATAACCGACACCCACATTCACTTAAATAGTTGAGGCTCTCTAGCTGCAGAGGTGAAACAGGCAAGTGTCTGCAGACATACAAGTGAAGACTGATCTATCCATTAATTCTCTTCTATCCAGCTCAGGCTTAGCGCCTGGCCTAAGGGCTTATGACATCCCTCAGGGGCACCGACTAAAAGCATTTGTTCACCTCTGAGGGGTATAGAAATAAAGGAAGAAAAGTCAAAAGATTTGATCTCTAAATCACAAGTTTGCTTGTTATTTTTGATAAAACACTGCTGACTGGTACGCCAACTCAAGTTGCCAAGCAGCCCTGATAATTTCTGTGCAAAACATAAATATGTGCTATTGACAAGTAGAGTTTTGTATCTTTGTAAACAAATCACAACCAAATAAAAAGTAAAAACAAAGAACCAGATAATAAAAACACTAGATTAAATGGGATAATTATGATTATAAATGTACCCCTTTCATTTTATTGTCAGTAACTTGAATTTAGGCCCCCTGGAAGTCACTTCAAACCGCAGTCCAAACTGACAATGCCCCTCTGCAGAAGGACGACAAACATTATTAACACACAAGTAGCATCAGCAGCCATGAGAGCAGTGGGGAATGCCATCAGACTGCCTGAGAAGAAAAGCCTTAGTCTTACCTTCAACAGCATACTCTTCAGCTTCAGGATCCAGAGGAAATGCATGAGAAAGGGAGAGAAAGAGACAGCAAACAGGTCAAAAGCTGCTTTTACTTTTACTTTTTATTTTGTTATTAAAGAAAGGCTGTGTTACACAGATCAGTACACAACAGTCCTATGGTTACTTAATAAAGCTATCACTAAGTAGCAGAAAATTAAAGCCGCCTGCCACACTAAATGGCCCATGTTTGAAGATAAGAAACCAAAACATGTAACTTGACATGTCCCTGTGGAGATTTTAGCATTTTGATCTGTGTGTGTGTGTGTGTGTGTGTGTGTGTGTGTGTGTGGGGTGGGGTGGTTGTCATCGGTCTTTATAAAACACTGTTAACCTAGCTCTGCACTGGTTCAGTGTTCACACTGGCAGAGACAGCATGTGTTTTCCTCACAGGGATGTTTGGAAAACTATGAAAAATACACTACATTTTGCAGACTCAAATAAATCAATAAATGACTAAAAACATTAAGAATTCCACGTGTTAAGGTGACTGGAGCATTTCACTTGCTTTTATCATTAAGATTTTATGATAAGTGCAGCCATAGAAAAAAACTTCAACAAATCCCTAGAGAATCAGTGTGACTGAAAAGTAAGTCAGTCAGATAAGCCATAACATGCATAATTCCAGGAAATAGATTTAGTTAAACATCATTCAATCATGTCTAAACTTTTTGCTACAGTTGTGTTGCCTTTAAGGTAATTCTTAAAATGATGAAGTTCATAGTTTTAAATAAATAATACAAAAATATTTCTAAGTTGTTAAAAACGGATTGCAGGTTTAGACAAAAAATGTATGTTTAATTGATGTTGATTTAAAAAGAAAAATAGAATCGTACGTCCACTTCCGGTTTTGCACTTCCCATTTCCGCCAGTAAACACTAGAACTTGGCATGAGGAATCGCAGTATCAAGATGCTGTAAGTTTGCTCATATAATAGTTTACGTATTGGTGTTTGCATATTGATGCTTATTTAGACAAAATATGGATTGTATACATTTGATGCACCTTATTTTTGTGTGTGATGGCTTTGTGTTAAGATTATTTCCTATTATTGCAGTTTTCACCACGTTAATGGAGACAACACTGCAACAGAACTCCAAGGGTTCATTTTGTGATTTAACTCGGTGTTACCAACATCCACATTGAAAACACTACAAGAGTTAATAATAAATTCTGTAAACTGCCAAACACTGAGAGCATCTTCATTAGATAGTAATCTTTGTCAATAAAATCAACATAAAAAAGAGCTTGTTAGCCTCCACATTAGCAGTAGAAGAACTCAAAGACAAATTGGACAAAGCAACCGTGGGAATAAGCTATGGGTATAATTTCAAATACAAGTATTTCATGTCTAACTCTTTAACAAAGTTGGTACTTGCCTCATAAACCTGCTGGATTGAGTAAATATGTTCCAAAGTGTAACAATATACTTATATTTACATGACCACAAAAGCCTAATGTCAAATATGATGCAAAGAAAGAGAAAAGCAGCTCTATTCTCCATCCATGTTTTGTCAATACCTGCTTATTCTGGCAGGTGATGTTTTAGAGAAAAATGTTTTGATGTTTTGAGTAAACAGTTCAATAAAAAAAAAACTGTTTATTTTCTGAATGTTTTTGTCATATAGGATCAGGGTTTAGCCTGCCAAGTGATGGTATTTTAGCATGATACGAGCAGAAATTATTCATATATTCAATGGCCATGACTTTACGCATGTCCAATTTCTGTGCATCACCTTTTTTCACATTATCATGTTCCTCTCTGTCTCTCTCCTTGCAGAGTTGTACAGAAAGATTTTTGATACACTGGTGGTTTTTTTTAGCAGTCACCAGCCAGGATTCACTTTACTCCCCACACAACTTATCACACCCCATACCCTACTTTTCCAATATGATGTCATTCTAATGACATCAACTGCTGCTGCTGCTTTTACAAAGACTATTGATTATCCAACAAGAAGAACTGGCTCTAGCAACATTAAATACTAACTGCAAACAGTAGGCAAATATTGGAGTCCTTGGCACATAAATGAGTCGTAGAGAAAGTCATGGGTATTAAACAAGTTGATACTAGGTCAACACATACATCAATGCTAGATTTCACATAGCAGGTATGATAACGAGCATTTTTCAAAAATTTACAAAAATATAGTGACTGAGTTTAAAATGCATCATACATGAAATTTTAATCCAGTACAGTGGCTGCAGATAGAGAATTTTACCTTTTGCTGTGGGGTAGACTGGTTTATTTTCTTTTAGTGTCAATGCTAATATAAATGATAATAACAAACTGATGAATGCTGTTTATAGGTGTATTCAACTGTAGAGTTGTCAGAACAGTTTGTCATTTCCATCTGAATGTGGAGAAAAATGTGTCCTGTTGCACAGGTATTAAACTAAGACCCTTAGCCGAGGCCAAACACATTGTCTTTAATAAAAAACACGAAAAGCTTCGTATTCCAAATGTGGAGGTACCTGCAGCTATTTCTCAGTGTTAGTATTATTATAGTTTTTTTTTTGTTACACCATCACATTTGGTTTAAAACATGTATTTTTATTAGTTTGAAACAGTGGTTTGCTACTATGGATGCACATGTTTGGAAAACAGGCAATTATGTTTGTTATTCTTTGTTGTGTTTGGCTCATTTTCAATTGGGCCCCATTGTAAATTATTGGATTATTTTCTTTTCAACAGATTTTGTAAACTATCTTTGAGAAACTTAAAGAGAGAATATTTGTTGATACCTTTGTCCTTGTGCCTTATTGGTATGTACGTTCCTGACACCATACATTTGAGTAAAAGAATAAATATCAAATCCACAAGTAAAGATGTAAATGTTTCACTAAAATAGAACAAAGAAAACAAAGTACAATAAACCTAATTAATTGCAAGTACCGTGAAAGTATCAAAACTTCAGCTAAGGACAACAGTGATATAGTAATTCAGATAGAAGCAGTGGGGAAGCTAAATTTCTTCAACAATAAATCCCGAAGGGCTTTGGAGGCAACTGAGAGACTTTTCATTCCTAATCCTCTCACCAAGATAACAAGTGAATTTACCAAGTGGAAGAAATATCAGCTTGTATTGAAAATAAACCTATGTCACTAACATTCAGTTTATTTGCTCATGCAGGAATAAGCACAACTACCCCAGCATATAACAAAAAAAAGGAAGGCAAGCGGTAATTGTCTTCATTAGTAACAGGAATACACCTAACACAATATACCATATACATTGTGAGTTCTATTGGACAAATGGGGTTTCAAAGTAGCTTTCCTTGACAATGCAAAGTCTCTAAAACCTAAATTGAAAGACAATGTCACTGTTCTGGTGTTTTTTTAATAATAGGTACACAGCAGTATACCATCACCAAAAAGGAAACGCTCTGCGTTTTAAAAACTGGGGTTTGCCCCTGTGCTCCAGAGAAATATATTCTTTACTGTTTCAGCATATCAATATTAATGGATCATTTCATGCTTATTTGGGTGTGGCCCCTTCAAGTTCCAAAATGATTGCACACCAATGCCCAAAGCAAAGTCCATGAAGACATAGATAAACAAGTTTGATGTGTAAAAATCTGACTGGCCTGGACAGTCAGGACCTCAACCCAATAGGACACCTTTGGGATGCATTAGAGAGGAGACTGCAGGGCCTTTGCATCTCACAACAGTGTGGTCCTTCACACATGTTCAAAAATAAATGCACTCCTAAAACATGGGGAAAGCCATACCAGAAGAGTTGAAGCTGTTATAGCTGTAAAGGGCTGACCAAGATCATATTAAACCCTATTTATTAAAAAGAGGGATGTCACTCAGGTTCATATGTATGAAGATGTCTCACACAAACACATCTATATTTCTCACACAAACTAACCACAGATAAGTCAATCTTCAAGATATAGCCTTTGCAGATCACACCCTACATCTCAGAAAGTAAAGCAAGAAAGTTCAACCCAAAAATATTTAAACACTGATGAAATGTTCTAAAATAAATAAGCAAGCCAAAACAAAAAATGTACACAAACTGACAGATTGTTGATTTATTAGACAAAAGCAGGAAAAATGGGGCATGGCAGACATCCTGGGTTCGAGTCTGGACCCAGCAAGACCTTTCCCGAATAGCTTCCCCCTTTCCACCCCATTTCAACACTGTCTGCTTTGAAATAAAGGGCACTAGAGCCGCAAAAAATAAACAATAAAAAAGATGTTTTATTCAAAACAAGATATCAGAAGGGAAAACACAGAACTTGGGTCTATTAAAAAGGATTAGCAATCAAACCTCAGATTTTTTGTCTTTTCTCCAACTGATGAGAAAAAGATATTTCTCATTTTAAGTAAATTACCCGTTTTGAAGCCACAGTGCCTGTAAAGAAAGAAAACATAAGGGGATGCTATAAATCTGAAAAAAAAAATTGAGAACATGGACAAAATCCAAAGTTTTATTAATTTAAGAGAATACAATCAGTGGATTAGGAAACAGGTCATTGTAATTTTAGATGTCTAAGTTTCTAACTTCATTCAACTTGTAATACATTATCTATTCTGGTATTTTGTTGGACACACTAATATATCAGGGGAAGAGCATATCCCACACTGCCGCACCTACATCAGATGTCATTCTCCACACCTCACTCTGTATACAACCTCTGATTCACATTGTTCTCTACTGGATTATTCAGTTTGTCTTCATGTACTCCTTAACCATATCTGTTTCTCCCATGTTGTGCTGCTTGTTGCTCTATTAATGCTCCATGTCCTGATCTCCTAGAGATGTGTTGTAAGTGTTTTTTGTCTTTTATTTTTATTTTTTATTATTCAACCATACAATCATACTCCATACAACCTGCTCCAAAAAACGTTTTTTTTTATTTATTTATTTTTGATGATTGGGCCACAACAATAAAACATCTTCAAGAACTGCGAGATACAAAAACAAAAAATTAAGAAAGCAATAAATAAAAAAATGTGGTTTATCTCTCCCTGATTTGTATGTTTTTGTAGATTTAGATGCTGAAAAATGGTATTAAACATAATTTGGATGTTGAACTCATAGTAAACATCATGAAATGTGGTCAGTTGTTTCCTGTATTCAAATGGACGGGGAAAAAACACAAAAAAACAAGCTCAAAACCTTAGCTGGATATTAAGTATTAAACAAAGTTGGCAGGTGTGTGACCTTGTTCATGCTGATGTAAAATAGCAGCTTATAGCATTTCTTTTTCTATCTCATTTACATTAATTAGTCTTCAAAGTCAATAAAAAGGGCTTTAAAAAATATTTTGAGGCTACAAAAGCATGTCCCTTACAGAGAAATGATCAGAAAGAGACATTTCAACTCTTAAATTTGACCAGAAAGTTTTTAATTAGTGTTTGGGTATTTTAAAAAAAAGCCTCTTACCGTCTCCAGGATAAATTATTTAACAAGATGTGGAACTTTAATGCGATTTCAAAAGAAAACTATTTGTCATGATTTGTGAAGCAAGAGCTGGACCACCTTGCAGACCGGTACTCAGGAGCAGCATTGTGACTAAAATTGTTTAATGAAAAACAGTGAAAATATAAAAAAAAAAAACTTACAGGCTGGCACAAGGAGAACATAGCTCGGAGCATGGACAGATGACTTGACTGAAAGGTGAGGAAACAACAGGAATAGTAACAGAAAGATCCAGTGAAGAGCAAAAAGCACTGGTGAGTATATATACAATGAGCCAGGGGTAGAGAAATGACAGGCAGACCAGAATAACTAATCAGAGGAATGAGTTGCAGCTGAGGCTGGGAGAAGGCAGAGCAATCAGAGGATATGTGTAGCAGATGACGCAGGGAAATAGAGCAAAGGAGAGAAGGGGTGTAAAGCAAATGCAACCTAAAGGAAAATACATTAGAATACACATGGAACAAACTATAGCATAAAGCACAGGGAATAATAATGCAACATCTGACCAACAACACAGATGAAAATCAAAACATACACACCATTGGATCGTGACACTAGTAGATTAGGTTTCCAGTGTTCAGCAACTCAGAAACTAAACTTACTGTTGGAGCCCCAGCTTTGTAGTACAGGGTCTGAATATCCTAAATATTTTATTTTTTTATTTTGTGAATTCTCCATAAGTAAAAGGAAAGACAGATTAACCGACAGACCAGTATGAGACTCATTGCAAAACATCTGATGGTTACCCAAATTCATTAAACAGAAGACAAAACAAAGAACAGACTCAAATGTTGCACATGCATTTCCAGGCACTCACTGCTCTGCTGTGTTGGCTGAACAGAAAAAAAAACTTATTTTAGCCAATAACACAGTCCAGGAAAATGTCAGCATATAATTGAGTTACTAACATAGTTATTTAGGGCAGTTTGTTTCTTTCTTTCTTTATTGAAAGTCTTTTTTTTTATTGAAAGCAACAGGGAGTGCACGTTGCTTCTTGTGTAAACCATCACAGCAGCAGAGGTGGAGGGTTCCAGGTTAACTTTACTTGTTAACCTATATTAATGGGGAATAAACTGGAGGTGTACTTAACCACTGTGCAACATCTTTGTGGAATTCCTGGCACTCATGAAAGTTGATATTGACAGGCAAGTAATGAGTGGAGTCTGAAACTTTTTTCTGATGGCCGCAACAAATAAACTGTAAGTAAGAACATAAGTGAGAGCAGTGTCACCTCAGAGCACAGACTCGTAGCAAAGGCAGGTTTCAGAGGGAGGTCAAACAAATGTAATAAGCTGAAGTGAGAAGGTCCTGACTCTCCTGTCAAGTCAAACATTTCAGATAGATAAGGAGTCAAAGACAATAGCTGTCAGGATCTGTGTGCTGTTGTTGTTGTTGTTGCTCTGTGCTTGGCCTCTAGGTGGCTCTGGGGTCGTCAGGAGTGGTGGCAGGTGTTCCATGTCCCATTAATCATCCCTGGAGGGTATTTAAGATGGTTGCCGCCAGCAGTTCACCGCCAGAGTGTTGCCCTCAGTGGTACTGACCCCAGCCATAGTTTGTCTACGCTTGTCTTTGTACCTTTTGGTAATTTTGTATTTGCCTCTTGCAGACTGGATTACTATACCAGACCTAACCTTTGAAGAATCCTAATCTACCTGGATGTTTTGCTACTGGAGAAAGGATTTCCTAGCCACGAGGATTGTATTCGGCTTACCGACACTTTGCTTCCTAAGGGACTGCTGGCCGCCAATCCGACGGAGCTTTTCCTGGATCAACTACGAACCACCACAAGCGAATCCTGTCCACCCTTCCACATTATAACATCATCAGCTGAACCTCTGAGTCACCTCAGGTGAGTCCAAGTACCTACCAGCTTCATTCATCTTGGTGTGCAGTTTCCATTGCTGTCTCGCCCCTCCTGGCGGATCAAACTCAACCCCTTAGTAAGACAGATTTTGTTATTTTGTTATATTCATCATTTCCTGACTTTATATATCCTTACCGTGTCTACTTACCATTGCAGTTGTCTTTTGGTTCCAGCTCCACTCCCAATACCTGTTCCCTGTAAAATAAACCTTTGTAAACATAATTTGGTCTCTTGATTGCCTCCACTAACCTCCAGATCGAACAGCTAGCATCCTTGCTACAACATACCCTGAATAGTGTGTCCAGCCCAGCTGCAGAGGGCGCTGCAGCCCCACCGGTCACACAGCAGCTCCCTCACTCTCGTGACGTCACTTCCCCCAACCCCAAAAAATATTCCGGTGAGTCTGGAGATTGCAGAGGGTTTTTGTTGCTGTGAACACTTGTGTTCAACCAATCCCCACAATCCTTCCCTCATGATCATGCTAAGATTTCTTTTATTTAAGACCATTGTCGGGCAAGGCGTTAAAATGGGCGGAGCCTCGCTTTAACAATTGCTGCGATTTTGGCTGTACTTTCTCTGATTTTGAGAGTGAGTTTAGAGAGGTTTTTTCCAACGAAGTGGATCAGACTGCAGCAGCCCGAAGACTCTGGTCCTTGAAACAGAGAGGACAATCAGTTTCTGATTTCTCAATTGACTTTAGGACTTTAGCCGCAGCTTCTGGGTGGAATGAGAGTGCTCTCAAAACAGCGTTTTTTTCAGGCTCTAAACGAACCCCTTAAGGACGAGTTTGCTGTGATTGATGAACCTAAGACTCTTAATGGGTTAATAAATCTAGCCACCAGACTTGATAACCGCATAAGAGAGAGGAAGAGGTCCCGACAAGATTTTAGTGCCAGTAAGATACACGGCCCCAACCAGGTTCGTTTAGCTCACCCATTCCTACCCAAAACGTTGACCCGGAGCCCATGCAGATTGGGCGTACTCACCTCTCGACTGAGGAAAGACAGAGATGCCGTCAGGCTAATCTTTGTTTTTATTGTGGCTCTTCCGAGCATCTTCTTGCTAGCTGCCCTGTCTGTCCTACTGGGCCAAAAGGGTGGGTCCGCCAGTAAACGAGTCCCTTATGGCTGGAATCATTCGCCCATCCTCTTCTCTGTTAGGCGCCGGGTTTTTCTTTGTGGGTAAGAAAGATGGTTCCCTTCGCCCATGTATTGATTATAGGGGACTAAACCAGATAACTGTAAAGAATAAATACTCACTTCCACTCCTTTCTTCGGCTTTTGAGCCAGTTCATGGTGCCAGGGATTTTACTAAACTCAACCTCAGGAATGCTTATCATTTAGTTAGGATCCGCCAGGGGGACGAATGGAAGACTGCATTTAAAACACCCTTGGGACACTTTGAGTACTTAGTGATGCCATTCGGACTTTGCAATGCACCTGCGGTGTTCCAATCTCTCATCAATGATGTGCTCAGAGATTATTTGAATTTTTTGTTTTCGTCTATCTAGACGACATTTTGATCTATTCAAAGGACATTAAGGAACATTGTCAGCATGTGTGCCTTGTTCTACAGAGATTGCTGGAGAATTGCTTGTTTGTAAAGGCTGAGAAATTTGATTTTCATAAAGACTCAGTAACCTTTTTGGGGTATATTTTGGAGGATGGACAGGTTTGCTCGGACCCGGAGAAGATAAAGGCTCTCCTTGAGTGGCCCGTCCCGGACTCCCGCAAGCAGCTCCAGCGCTTCCTAGGATTTGCGAACTTTTATCGCAGGTTTATTAAGAACTTTAGCCTGCTGGCTGCCCCCCTCACTGCTCTTACTTCTACCAAGACTTTGTTCTCCTGGTCTCAGGAAGCAGATAAGGCCTTTGCCACACTAAAAGAGAGATTCTCACAGACTCCCATATTGATTCACCCAGACTCCTCTCGACAATTTATTTTAGAGGTGGATGCGTCTGACACCAGTGTAGGAGCTGTACTCTCACAACAATCCACCGTAGATGGTAAGCTCCGACCCTGTGCCTTCTTCTCCAGACAACTTAGCAACACAGAGAAATTATGATGCGGGGGACAGAGAGCTTCTAGCCATCAAACTGGCCCTGGAGGAATGGTGGCATTGCCTAGAGGGTGCTAAACACCCTGTGTTAGAGTGGACAGATCATAAACATTTGGCTTATTTACAGTCTGCTAAAAGACTGAATCCATGCCAGTCACGCTGGTCTCTTTTCTTTTCTCGTTTTGACCTTTCCATCTCCTATTGACCTGGTTCTAAGAACCTAAAGCCCGATGCCTTGTCCCGTCAGTTTTCCCCGGATGACTCAGTTAACTGGACTGTTGGAACCTTGTCGTGGGAGATAGAGAGACTAGTAGATCAGGCCAAGTGCCATGAACCTGACCCTGGCACTGGTCCTCCCAATAGGGTTTATGTTCCTTCTTCTGTCCGGTTCCGACTTATCCGTTGGTTTCACACTGCCAGATTCTCACCCCATCCTGGGGTCAGCCGGACCGTTTCTTTCATTGCTAGAAGGTTTTGGTGGCCGTTATTACATAGTGACGTAAAAGAATATGTTCAAGCTTGTTCCATCTGTGCTTGGCAGAAGACTGGAAATCAACCACCATCTGGCTTACTTCAACCACTCAGTGTCCCTAAACATCCCTGGTCTCACATTGCCTTAGATTTTGTCACCGGATTGCCTATCTCCAGAGGTATGACTACTATTCTCACCATTGTAGACCATAAGGCTTGCCATCTCATCCTGTTGAAGAAACTTCCGTCAGCCTTCCAAACAGCTCAACTTTTGGTGCAGCATGTTTTTCGCCTTCGTGGCATACCCTTAGAGATATTATCTGACAGAGGGCTTCAGTTCACCTCCCGAGTATGGAAACAGTTCTGCTCTGCTCTAGGGGCCAAACCTACATTAACCTCGGGTTATAATCCACAATCCAACGGACAGACTGAACGCATGAATCAACAAATGGAATCTATTCTCAGATGTTTATCTGCTTCTGATCCCTTAGACTGGAGCACATACCTGCCCTGGGCCGAGTACGCCATTAACTCTCATGTTTCCTCTGCTACTGGACTGTTACCTTTTGAGGCCTCTATTGGATATCAACCACCTTTGTTTCAGATTCCAAAACATGTCAATTTAAAGTATATTTTATTTTTTCCCCATCAGTCAGTGAACACGAACATCTCTTGGAACATTTTCTAAAAGCCAGCAGACAAGGTGGTCTCTTTTAAATAAAAGTGGAAATTGCAGGAGCATATAAAGCTTCATCCTCTGAGATAAAATGGAACATTCCTTTGGATACAACAAAAACATTCTTTCATGGGGGCCTGGCATTCTGATCTGGTAAACCTATTATCAGTGGGATATCTTTGGCATTTTCACAGTACACTGAGTTTCTCCCTACATGACAGCTGAGCACTGACAAAAATGGTGGGCATCAGAAAGCCTTAGCTGGACCCTTGTACAAATATCAAAGCAAAAACACAGTTGCTACTGATGTTTACTACTGTTACCCACCTACCCCCAACCCCACCAAAAGAAAAAATGAAAAAACAGATTTGATGTGATTATTTTATTTGACTAGAACACCAGCTTTCAATGATAATAAAAATAAAGCTCACTGTCAAATAGTGGGATCCCACAAATTGACCGTATGTCCTACAGTCAAATCTGCATCCAGTGACTGAATATAGCTTTTTTTATTAATCAAATCCTGTACATGCTAGTGTTTCACTATATTGCCTGCTTTTTAGCTTTGCTACAGAGGTGCATTTGGAGAAAACCTTTCTTCACAAACTGGGTACATTTTTGTGGAAATTTGCATTGTGAAAGAAATCACAAAGAGGAGAAAATGATGTGACAATGGAACTGGAAAACAAAGGATGGATCATCAGAACCAGTGCTTTGTGGAGTTAATCAAAAGTGAAATACAAGTTAAGCACATTTTGAACAAAGCTGTAAAGATTTGGGAGGGGTTTCTTTTGAAGATACACACTCAAAGTAAAAATATGAAACAAAAAAAACATATCAGGGGAGATTGAATTAGTTTAAACTGTATGTAATATCACAGGGGCTTAAGGTTCCAGACTCAAAGGCCAGTATAGCAATATAAGGTTTTTTTTTTTTTAACCCTGGTAGATTCTGAGGGACTGGGAGAGGGTAAATATAGGTCCCAGAAAGCCACCCAGATTCCTGAAATATGTTCCTAAAGGGGAAATAATTTGGCATGACTGTTTGTTCTGTAGTTTTCTAGACATTCTGGTTAGATTCACGGATGACAGATAGAAGTACCATAGCTTCAACAACTGGATTAAAAAATACATAATTTCTTATTGTGAGTTTACAATGTATTTAAAGTGTATTCAATTGTTACTTTTAAAATCTTATTTTATCATGCACACAGCAAGTAGATGTATTTTTTAACAGCATAAAAATGTGTTTGTTACAAAACTATTATGAACACAACAAAATACTTGTGTAAAAACAACCATTGACTCTAATCATTGTTTAAAATAACCCAACAAGATTACCTTGTACTTTTTCTAAATTGGCTGTAGTCATAAACAAATCAAAATCACTCAAAGATCTGTTTATCCTCTTTCATCAAATTACTCATTCTGATTTAAAACATGGGTTACAAGATTTTACGGATCACACAAGATATAGTTTCTATAGTTTTGTTTCTATTTGTCAGCATGTCGTCATCCTGAGCAAAACATTTTAGCTTTCTCTCTTTTACAAATGAACAGCATGTTCTGTGCATCATTCTTTCAATGTACAAAAACATCCAAACATCATAAACAGTATTTACTCCTTATTATGCCTGATGGAAAAAAAAAACTGTAAGGACCTTAAGGGTGCAGCGGTATTGATCAGAAACATGTTTCAAGCCGCCCAGACAATTTAATTATCTGAAAGAAGAGTGATGTTTTTTAAGTAGTAAATTATAGTGTGGGTGTTCACACAGTTAAGAAGAGGCTTTCTCCTCTTCCACTCAGCTAGAGTAGGTCTTAGAAGCAGAATTCACACATACTTGCCAGAAAGTATGTTTAAAAGAACAAGCTATGAAAATATTGACATTATTGTATGTTTAAAGCAGTCTCTGTTCACAACATCAACAACTGCTGTGTATTTGGAGAGGCTCTTAGCTATCAGCACTAACTAGACAACAGTTTTAAATGCAGCAACATTCAGATTTACCTTTATAAGGTTTCATCCAGGCTGTAGGAAAGGATCCCTAAGGTAAAAAATTACATTTTAAGTCATGTTATTGCTTTGGCATTTCTCCAGAAAACTCCACAAAATATTTTCCATCCTGATTGTAAAATCAGAAATATGTTTGAAAAAAACAATAATCCCAATGTTGGGGTCATCCATTTTGGTCGCACATTTTGCGCAGCTCAACAGACTTCGCAGCTCTGACGTCACCGAGAGTTAAAACCGGCCGAGGGGGAAAGTTTCGTTGCCATTACCCACGTGTCTCACAGGACAGCGCAACGGAGGCGCATATCTGGAGAGACAAAGGCTCGCAGGCGAACTTTTGCTCCACAAGGCCATTCCCGGAAGAGCTTGAAAGCTGGAAATCTGTCTGATACAAGAAGATCAGCAGATTTAGTTGCCAATCGAAGACCGCGCTGACACCCGGCGCAGGTGAAAACCCACAGAGGTTTATTTCCGAGGAGATGAGTTTCCTCCTTGTTTATTCAGTTGACTAACGGTTCTTCATCTTTTTCCCTCCTGGACGGATGAGAAGTCACCGTTTTTTTTTTTTCTTTCTTGATTTTCTCGATTTGATCAACTGGTGGAGAGAAGAAATCAATGTCAAAGCAATTTTGTTCTTTTTATATTAAACCGGATAGGTGCATTTAGAAGTCTGGGCAGGATGAGGCAGAGTTAAGGTGATTTAGAATCACCAGTCGTTTATCTATGGTATTAACTTGTTGCATGCAATACTGATTGAAGTGTTTTATGCTGAGCTGTGTTTTGATTTGCTGCGCAAGTGCTGCTGAATCATGCATGGTTAATGTTTTGTCCGGCTGATCCCAAATTAGCCAGGACTTAGAAGTTGGACTATAAACGTTTTTCATTCAAAGCAACTGCGGTCTGGGCCTCGCCCGACCACTCTTTTGTTCTAGTTTTATTACTGGAGTTTTTCCACTGAGTTCCCGCCTCAGAGGTTTATGACTCTTTCTTCGAGATTTGTGGCGATCAGCTGGTTTTGGCTAAATGGGGCTGGCCCCACCGTTTATCAGCAGATCGCTGCAATCGAGACATCAACACATCAGGAGGACTTCTCTTTCCAATTAACCCAAATTACACATTTTGTCCATAAAACTGTTGGTTTGATCTTCATAGACACTAATATATATATATACATATACATATATATACATATATACGTATATTTTTCTTTTATTATTATTGTTAGGTAGTCATTTTTGTTCCCTTTGTGTAGAATAGTGCTTGTTAGTTAGGTGAAGGTTTTTGGACCATAATAATGTTATATCAGAATTATTTGGCTTCAAAAAATCTTCATATATATAATATTATAATAATATATATATATATATATAGTCATCAGTCAGTCATTTTGTACCACTTATTCCATAGGGGGTCGCGGGGGAGCTGGTGCCTATCTCCAGCAGTCTACAGGCAAGAGGCGGGGTACACCCTGGACAGGTCACCAGTCCATCGCAGGGCAACACACATACAACCATACACACACTTGTTCATACACCTAAGGGCAATTTAGAGTTACCAATTAACCTAACAGGCATGTTTTTGGACTGTGGGAGGAAGCCGGAGTACCTGGTGAGAACCCACGCATGCACGGGGAGAACATGCAAACTCCATGCAGAAAGACCCCAGGCTGGGAATCGAGTGTATTTCGTGTCAAAGCAAGGTCGAAGATCCTCCACCTTCGGTGAACTGGTTGAATAAACAGTGACAGTTTGTGGTTTTGGTTAATAATTTGTGATTATTATAAGAGCTTTGAGCCCATAATCACAACACCAGAGGATATCTCTGATTTCTATTCGTAAGTAATGATTTTTGGTTAAGAAATTATTTTTGTTTTCCAAATTATGATTTTAAATTATAATTATTGATAAATATACATGAATCAATAATCATAATTCTTACAGCAATATCTTTGTTAACACAAATAAACATTCTAAAATCTTATTGCAAAATGTGTTTTAAAGAATAAATCGTTAATATCCTAGTTCAGTTAGGACTAGTCATTTTATTGTGCTATAATACCTCATGTAAATGGCAAAAAATTACATGCTCTATAAATGTATTTTCAAAATTACAATGAAAGTTTAAATAATATTAGGCTGTGTTATGGAGAATCTGTAGTATATACACATTTCAGTTTTGATTAGTCTCAGTATTTTAGAGCTTAATCTAAAGATGATCAAATGCAGACCAGACAACACTATGATTGTCCCTTAGCTCAGTGCTGATAAAAAGCTATGAAGCAGATGCCAACTTTAATGTCTTTAGCAGCTAACCGTTATGCAGTTGCTCTATTCTCACAGTACTTACAACTCTGTTATATCGTCAGTCACACTTTCATTATTTCTGAGTGAACGTTTATGGACTGAAGTTTTGTCATTTACATTTATTTCATCAACAAAGTCACACGTGTCTGTATGGTGGTAAAGTTTCTAGCACTGTTGCCTTGCAGCAAGAAGGAGTTTGCATATTCCATGCATTCATGGGTTCTCTCCCACTACTCCAGCTTCCCCCCACAGTCCAAACAAAATGCCTGTTAAGTTATTTGATCTTTCAGCCCTTAGGTATGAGTGTGTCTATACATGGTTCTTTGTCTTGTGTTTCTCTGTTTGACCTGTGACAGAGTGCAACCTGTCCAGGCTGTACCCTGGATGCTGCCTAATGACCGCTGGAGAGAGGCACCACCCCGCCATGATCCACAAGGATAAGTAGGTAAAAACAATGAATGGATGGATGGAAGTCATATGCTAACAGTAACTGTTCCAATATTGCAAGAACCCCGAACATTGAACATGTATGTTTACTGTGGAGCCATGAGGTTTTTTTTCAGTCAAGTTTATTTTACGCTATTGTTTGTCCTTCATTAAAGTCAGATTTATAATCTAGAATTGGAATAGTACCACCCAAAGCAATTTCAGTTCTTTCACTTACTTACATAAGGTTGAGAGACCAAATGAAATATTTGAAGCAATGAGGATGTTGCTGATTTTCTTCATCATCACTAAAAACTAAATTTATAATATATCCTGCAGGTAGAATGGGCAAATTTCCTCTCCAGCAATCTCTAATGGACTCATTTTATTGGAGTATTTTACTACTTTTATTTTGATAGAAAAATTCAGCAGCATCAGATGTGACAACCAACCCAGAAGAGAATGAAGACGTTGCCAGCTGTGATTTGCTTGGAGTTAAATTGGCAAGCACATGCCTAGTAAAATAAATAAAAAATCTATCTTGCCTATAAACGTCTCTTCATTCTTTTAAGTATAAATATATGTAGTAAGAAATGTGTGATATAAACCCATGGCATTAAAGCCTTAAAAAAGCAACACATAAACACTAAAAATGATACAATTTGATGTGAAGAACACTAAAAATCCTCTCCACACAATGTCAAGTATCAAACTACTTCATGTAGCTAATATCTGACCTCTATTTTGCAAGTTTCACCATCAACATGTTTAAATAGCACCCTCTAGGTAGCGAGATATAGCAAATATGACAACCAATTAATGTTACAACCAACCTTATTTTCCACTACTGAATAAACACAACATTGTTTTAAACCTGTAAAAAAGCAGAAAGTTAATGTTTGAAACTAAAGGCAGTAGGGTGCTGATGTGAAGGTGTCAGAGAGTGGTCCTCTTGCTCCTGCCCTGGTGCCTGTGCTGGTCCTGTGGGGACTGGGGTGTGGGGATGGTCGGAGGGTCTCCAATGGTCTCTTGGGGAGCCGGTGGGGGGCTGCCCCCTTTGGTATTGAGTTGTCTATGTGTGTGATCAGGCCACCCCCCTGAGGGGTGTGCTCTCGTCAGGTGGTCTATGGTTCCCGTGGGCCGCAGGGCCAGCCTGGCCTCTGGGGGCCACCGTTTTCTCCTGACCTGTCAGGGGCTAATTCATCAAGTGCAATGGTAATTTGCTTTCACTACTTTAGATTTCTAGGCGCAGCCAAGGGCCGGAGGGGGTCTTGTTTGAGGACCAGAGGATTTCGTCTCTTCTTTTTGCAGATGACGTGGTCCTGCAGGCCCTCTCTAGCCAAGACCTACAGCATGCACTGGGGCAGTGTGAAGTGGCTGGGATGAAGATCAGCTCCTCCAAATCCGAGGCCATGGTTCTCGACCGGTAAAGGGTGGCTTGTCCTCTTCAAGTTGGAGGGGAGTTCCTGCCTCCAGTGGAGGAGTTTAAGTATCTCGGGGTCTTGTTCACGTGTGAGGGAAGAATGGAGCGGGAGATCGACAGACGGATCGGTGTGGCTGCCACAGTAATGGGGGCGCTGTGCCGGTCCATTGTGGTCAAGAGAGAGCTGAGCCGAAAAGCGAAGCTCTCGATTTACTGGTCGGTCTACATTCCTACCCTCACCTATGGCCATGAACTTTGGGTCATGACCGAAAGAACGAGATCCCGGATACAAGCGGCTGAAATGAGCTTCCTCCGTAGGGTGGCCGGGCACTCCCTTAGAGATAGGGTGAGGAGCTCGGCCATCCGGGAGGGGCTCGGAGTAGAGCCGCTGCTCCTCCACATCGAGAGGAGCCAGTTGAGGTGGCTCAGGCATCTATGCCGGATGGCTCCTGGACGCCTTCCTCGGGAGATGTTCCGGGGGACGACCCAGGACACGCTGGAGGGACTATGTCTCTCGGCTGGCCTGGGAACACCTTGGGCTCCCCCCGGAGGAGCTGGAGGAGGGGTCTGGGGAGAGGGACGTCTGGGCGTCTCTGCTGAGTCTGCTGCCCCCGCGACCCGGTCCCGGATAGCCTGGGGCTGCTGCAGCCCTCTGAAACAGGATCCATCTGTCCTTTGTTGCTCTTAGGTGCTGTGTGTTGCAGGCCTTCTACCCTTCTTGCCACTTTAATAACTGTGCACCTCCAGGTGACAAACTTGGTCACATATACCTACTCAACACAAACACACTTATTTCTACAGATACCTGAAACTTTTGCGTATGCCTATTTTTACACATACGCATAGCTGAAATTTCAGGTAAAAAAAAGGACAACCGAAAGTGTTGTTCACCATCAGAGGCTTGACTTATGTGGACCTAATGGATTAATTGTAAATGGTTCTGTGTGAAAATGCAGAAATTGCGACTGCTTTGAAGTGGCTGCCTTGAAATATCACTTCAGTTTGTAATGGCAGTTGTATCGCATTAGTATGTATTGCAGTTCACCTGAGGTAAAACAACAGAGATAGGAGGTTGAATGCACTCAATTCCAATCCTGATCAATGAAATGCTGCCTTGATCAGGACAAAATCCAGTGCTGGATAAAAGATTGAAATTATTCAACTTCGTCCATCTAAATTAGTATCAGTGCGTGTGACTATGTGTTTTTTTTTTCTTTTTTTCCATGATTTCATGATTGCTGGGGTGAGTGTAGGGGTTGACGAGAGGTACAGTGAAGACTAGGGTACAGGAAAAGGGGTCTGACAGATTATCAATTATAACAGCACATTATTATCGACACCAAGAACTCACTGGGGGAATGAGTCTTATCTTTACAAAGCTAGGAACAGAGAGACGGGAGAGAGAGAAGATAGTGAGAAAGGAAAAGTAGAAGAGAGCTGAAGTTTATACTAAGGGAGAGGGGCTGAGGGAGATATGAGATGTAAGAAGTCTTGGCAGATGGCTTATCGTATATAAGGAAAAGGAAGAAAGATGAGAGTAAAGATTTAAGAGGTGAGGCACTGACTTGAAAGACACAGATTTTAATGTGAAAAGTATGTCAGGAATACCCAGCCATACTTTACAGTATTATAGTGTGAACAGTGATTCTATGTTGATGTTGATGATAATACTGAAAGTGTGTTAAAATTTGCAATAAAATTGTATGTACCAAGAAGGTTTTGTTGATTTGCTTGTTTTGTTTTCAAAACTGTTTTTAGTATACAGGGATGAAAATAGGCACCATATAAACTATCAAACTCCAGGACTATATATTATTTATAAACTTTATGTCATGCTTATGACTCAGGGAAGAAAAATAAGTAATGTGAATAACATCCATGTACTTACCACTAGTATCATTCAAACACATTAAAAATTACACAAAGACTGGCAGATACTGAAAATTCTAGATAAGCTGCACAGACAGCAAATACTGATCAGATGCATACAACTGCAGAGTCAAATGCATATATTCATTTGGGCTAAATCTTAGCTCTGTATTATACTTTATCTTTGTCTTTTTCTTTGTCTTCTTTACCATCAATAATATTATTTACCCGGTTATTGAAACTGGAATTTGTGATCCAGTAATGTACTGTAAAACACATAAATTATTTGTATATTTTTATGTAAATTATTTGTACTTTTTATTATATTATTTTCTTTTGCAAGTGTAGCTCAATATTTATAAATTTGTGATTATTCACCAGCACCAATTGTTGAACATCACTGATGCACTTTTAACAGAGGTGGAAAGACACAAATTACATACACTCACATTACAATAAGCAAGTTCTACTTTTAGGTATTTGTATTTTTTAGATTTCATAAAAAGTTGCAATTTACTTTTTTATTCCATTTTCCATGACAATTGTTACTGAGAAAAGCTTATTTCACATTTTTAGTAGTGTGACCAGTAATTTTAGAACTCTATGTTGATGATGATATTGAAAAAGTTTAAATTTACAATATAATTATGTTAGGCACCAAGAAAGTTGACTTAGAGGATAAGAAGTGACTTGAATGAACACTATGTTTTATACAAAGAAGTAAACTGCAGAGACTAATCAGCCTCCATGAGAGCGCGCCCTGCCTGTTAGCAGAGGGAGGCGAGGGCATCCACGGTGTTGGTGTTCTTATGTTTAACAAGATTCTGTCACCTTTTGCTCCAATGAAACGTACTTCTGCCAGTGGCAGCAAATCAGATGCACAAAGGGTGCTGGGCCACCTCACTGTAATTAGGCATTCTGTGTTTTTTTTTTCTAAAACATCTAACTACGCATTAGGGTTGTTCCAACTGGATATCAATACTGACAAATTATTTGATACCATTTTTGAACCGGTGGAAATCTTTTTGAATGCTGAGGCTTGAAACTGAGGCTACAATTCGCACAGGCTCACAAAAATTGGACAATAGAAGATTAGAAAAACATTGCCTGGTCTGATGAGTCTCGATTTCTGCTGCGACATTCAGATGTTAGGGTCAGAATTTGGCGTCAACAAATGAAAGCATGGATCCATCCTGCCTTGTCCCAATGGTTCAGGCTGGTGGTGTAATAGTGTGGGTGATATTTTCTCAGCACACTTTCGGCCCCTTTGTTCCAATTGAGCATTGTGTCAATGCCACAGCCTACCTGAGTATTGTTGCTGACCATGTCCATCTCTTTATGACCACACTGTACCCATCTTTCGATGGTTACTTCCAGCAGGATAACGCGCCATGTCATAAAGCAGGAATCATCTCAGACTGGTTTCTTGAACACGACAGTGAGTTCACTGGACTCAAATGGCCTCCACAGTCACAGTCACCAGATCTCAATCCAATAGAATACCTTTATGATGTGATGGAACGGAAGATTTGCATCATGGACGTGCAGCCGACAAATTTGCTATCATGTTAATATGGACCAAACTCTCTGAGGAATGTTTCCAGTCCCTTGTTGAATCTATGCCATGAAGGATTAAGGCAGTTCTGATGGCAATAGGGGATCCAACCCGGTACAAGCAACATATACCTAATACAGTGACCTGTGAGTGTATAAACACACTGTTAAAGATAACACTTAGAAGTCTAAATATCCTTTATGGAAGTATGTACCTTAAATTGTGCAGTTCATTGGAAAATATTTTTATAGTGTTAACTAAAATCTGTTTCATAAAGGAGTCTTATTTGACAGTGTAAGTAAGGGGCTGTTCTACACAAATGTATTGTGCTGACCGAAGGTTGCATACTTTGGCTTTTCCTGTTTTTCAACCTCCCAGGCAAAATATCTCAAAATGTTTATGCTTTGCTGTTGCCTTTGCGGGTTGGCTACCAAAGGTTTAAACTTTCAGCTGCAGCTCACTTTTGATTATCAACCATGATGGTTCAGTGTATCTGAAGCAGGGACAGAAAGGGCTGAGTGTCTGTATTGCTGATGTGTAAAGTTGTAGGCCAAATTTCAGAGACGCAAATGGCTCATTTGAACCTTTTTTAAGCTAAGAGTATTTTTTGTCAGGAATTCATATTTTCAGCATAGATTACATTTAAATATTGATCATTTTGACCACTCTTCTAGTCACAGGGTGGTTACCAACACTAAGCCAAACCAAAGTTCCTATTTAGGAATTTTTTCCTGTCATTAAAACCAAAACAAAAGCAAAAAAAGACTGTGGTTTCAGTGCCAACTACATATAACAAAATACACTTTAAAAATTAGCACATTTGGACTAAAGATGTTACTGTGAGAATATGATGTATTTTCCACAGATTACATTTCCATTTTGGAGAGTATTATATATTAAATTAAATTTTTGCATAGTGGTAAACCATAAAAATTGAAATAACAAAGTGGTTCTTGGAGTAATCTCATGGGCTTTACACTCTAAATGTACTTTGACTGTCAGAGTCCTTCGGGAGAAATGAAAGCATAAGATAATAATATGCAGTTTTAACATCAGTCTCAATGGAGGCCGTGTAGAACTTGGAAAGGAAAATAAACTCATAAATAAAGTAGCAAAGCTGCTGGGATTGAAGGAAGATTAGCAAACCAAAATAAACAACACAAAATAAGCATTGAAGGACAATCAAATACATGTACAATAGAGTTTAAGGGGTAGCGAGATAAATCTCTTAATCTCTTACTCTCAGCGGCTCTGTTTGTTTTGTACCAGTTTTGGCCTCAAGACGACCGTCGATTCCCAAATAAATTGCCCGTGTCAATTCAGCATTACAAGCTTCCACACACTCCCACAGTCCCCTTTAAAACTGGCATGTCAATAAAGGCCCATTCACTTGTAATGAATTGAAAGAGAAGTAAAAGACTTAAAAGGGCTGATTTAGTGACAATTGCTTATGATCCTCGATTGAGTTAGGGTTGAGCTAGCTAGCTCTCCTGCTGTTACAAGCACAGCTGCCGTTGTGGTTTTATTAGAAGAGTGCTGCCAATTCTCGTCTTGCTCTCATCTATGTTTTAGACATGGTATACAGCACCTTTCTTAATGTATTGGGGCAGAGAATCTTTGAATCTAACTAGATTATTATGTTGGGTTGTGACTGAAAAAGAGACAAAAGAGAATCGAATTACATCACTATACATACCATATTGGCTGATGTTGTGTATCCATTTCGTCATTACAATTACAGTATACTTGAATGTTTAATTTGAACCGAATGCCATTCCCATCCCTCCAGAATGGGGGGCGGGTGGGGGATTGGAATGGCAGTTAAATCTGTAGGGTGGTACTGTGACTGAATTGCTGATGCTCTAATCTCCAGGTAAGCTCTTGTAACACTTGCATCCTTGCGCTTCAGCCTCAGCCTTGTGCTTACAAAACTATTAACGTTGAGCAAGGGACTCTTGCAAAACACTAACCACCTGCCTCTCCCCAGAGCCGATTACAGCTGCGAGGTCAAAAGAAGCTAATGTGACTTTGTCTGGAGTTGCCCGCAGTGGCTCCGATGTGCTGAGCATCATGGCCCTAGATTACATGGATGGAGGGACTCTCAAATAGAAAAGTGGACAGAGCAAGAATTAAACACCAAGCAGGAAACATATTTGTCTTTGTTTGCAAAAGCTTATAACAAAGTGGAACTGCAACTCTTGTTTATTTCATTTGTTGTGTTATATCAACAGAGGTGTATTGATTTTTCTTTTGTGTGTACAGCTTTGATGGGTTCTAGAGAGCACATCTGTCATTATTCTCTGGTTTTGAGGTATACTCTGTAATTTACAGCAGTAAATTCTTCTGCAACAATTAACATGTTTCTTCTTTGTCTTTTTCAAAAAAGGTTCAAAAGTATTTCAGAATTAGATATTACAAGAATGTGCATTGATATACCAGTCTCAGTTTACAACCAACGATAATCGATAGCTGTGACCTGAATTTATCAACTGCTCAGTGACAAAGACAGAGAAAAACCCATTTTGAAACACTATTAATTTTAGAATAGAATAGAATAGTCTTTATTGGCCCTCTCCCAATACTTGCACTTCCACCATATTGTCCTTCAATTGCACGTTCCCGCTGATGGGTTTAAGAGCGTAGTGTGTTGCTGCATGTGAGTTTAAACCAATCACAACCATCAATGTAATCAACCATCAAATCAGAATAAGAACTACGTAAACTTTAGACAGCAAGCTCACAACATTTTTTTTTTTACCGGTTTTCCAGACTACTGTTAAATGTTTAAATGTTAAGATAATTTAACATTTAAATTCCCTTATGAACAAACACTTCTTCCATGGCGAGAGTCTGGTGTATACACCTCATTCGATTCCTGTGCTTTCTTCTCCTCAAAATAATTGCATGTTGAAGTTTTCAAATATTTTTAGCAGCAATACCGACGGGTCCCACCTTTTTTGATGTCACAGTTACAACGCAGAGGTGAAAGTCGATGATGTAACCCCTACTCTCCCACTTCTCCAATTTTGCACGCTTGTAACTTGCGCACTCAACCCATATGTGCACTTTTACAAAGTACACACTTCATAGAGGGACGTAGGGTGTAGTATAGGAATTGGGACAGGGCCATTGTCATTGTATTGGGGGAGGTACATCGAAATTAAGGGTGCTTGCGCTGAGCTACCATACACCACAGTAGGATAAATAAGAGATATGAAAGATTATTACAAGTGACTGTAATGGCAAATATCAATGATAATAGACCTGAGCCGGTTTCTAGTTCAACGTATGCCACAGTTAAAAAATTACTGTTTGATAATCACAAATCTTACAACACACTGTTCCTACTATCAGAATCAGAATAAGAAAAAACTTTATTGCCAAGTAGTGTTTCACATGTACGAGGAATTTGCTTTGGTGGTAAGGTGCTACACATAAACAAACATACAGCTGACATAAATAATACAACTTCTCTGAAGCACGCCCAGACACAAGTGGTTTCCTCAGACTAATGAATTTATTAAAATTTGACATGTGACAATTAAAAAATACACAAACACAACTACCTCTTCAGAAAATTTTAAAACATAACTCAATTTTAAACTCTTGTACACATATCAGCAAACAAAATACAGATGCAAAACAAACATTGACTGTGTGCTATTAAATGAATAAGGTTTGTTTCTTCCTTTCAGCTTCTTTAAAATTCTTTAACAATAGACTGTGCTTGCTTGACACTTTCTGCAGCATTGTTTCTTTCTCAGTTGATCTTACCTTTTCATACACTTGCATACACCTCTATATAGAGATGGCATGTTAAACTTAATAAAGCAAAGGAATATGAACCTGAAGCATAAAATAAATGTAGCAGTTACACCTACATTTTACAATTCTTTTAATGCCAGAGAAAGGACCTGCTCTAATCAGTCAAAAGTCACAAATTGTCTAACCTCATAGTGCATGCAGCAGGTAAAAAAAACAACTACAATAGTTTGTTTCTTGTCTTTGTGGCTTACCAGTTGCCCCTTTGTCCATCTCTTCACCAACTCCTGTGCTGCTGCGCTTCCTAACAAAATTCACAGTGTGCCCAATCTCGTGCTATCGTTGTCTGTTTTGAATTACTTCCATACGTTAGACCACTTTGACCTTTGAAAACTTTGAAAAACTTAGAAACTAATGAAATACATTATAAATCAATTATAAAATGATGTGTCTACTAAAAGTATCAATCTCGATAAAGTATCATTATCAGCATCGATTACGTCAATTGGCATCCTACTAATAGACGTTTTTGTTTAAAATGTTTTAATGTTTAAATGTTTATTTTTTCTTTTACTCAGATTATTATACCAAAAAAATTCCATACCAAAATTAAAAGATTACCAGTCAAAGCAGTAAACCTTACACATACAAAAAGAAATACATCACTGAAAACTCAAAGAAAGTAAAGATGTTATTTCACAAGCACATAATGCAAAATTCATATGACATTAAAAATAGTCAGTCTGGCCTTACTACAAGGTGATGATAGCAAATCTAAACTATGTATCTCCACAGCATGAGTGAATATTAGTGTGTGTTGACCTACATTATCTTACAGTGTGTTAGTGGAAGTGTCCGCTTTGGTTCAAGTATGTCTCAGTGCACACTGTTATAACCCACATGAGATTTCCCTTTTTAAAACGGACATGTCTATTTTTGAGTAGAATGTCACAGCAGGAGCTTGTTCTCCTGTAGAGATCTAGCGATCTGGCAATAAGGCTGTTTTCTCGAATGGAGATTATCAGGGCTGCTACACATCCAAAACGGAAGCAGGCTTTTCTGCAGAGAGCAAAAAATATGTTCTGAGGAATCTCGACCCAAGAAGTTAAGTAGTGGCCACATCCAGATCAAGCTTGTGATGGTGCTAACAAGTGTACGAAAGGACAACTACAGGTGGGAAATGTCTTTTTCAATGCACTGTTTGTTACATAAAGTAATAAAGGCAACTTTGTATTAGGCAAATTCCTTTTTCTTAAAAAAAAAGTTTTTTTAAAATGGGAAAGAGAGCTTGATGAAGCACAGACTGACAAATTGTTTTGCCCATACAACAAAAAACACTAAATGATTATCAAAAGCATGTGTAAAATGTTAAAATGTTAGTGCATCAAACTCTGCTGACATGACAAGATATTGCACGTTCATGAAAATATCAGAATAGACACTTTTTCTGGTGGTTCATTTAGTCAAATAGGCTGAAAGCTTAAAACGTCTGTGCTAAACTGGAAACTTTCTAGGACATGTTTAACAACAGAGTATGACCACTATCAAACACAATCAAAATAATATTAATAAGTATTCTCTAAACAGGGTTTCACAACTGACCACATTGCAGAATGCTAGAAGCTAACACATATCAGCCATGCAATCTATAATTCACCAAATGGTGGCGCAGTTGGTAGCACTGTTGCCTTGCAGCAAGAAGGTTCTAGGTTCAATTCCCAACCAGGGGTCTTTCTGCATGGAGTTTCATGTTCTCCCCGTGCACATGTGGGTTCTTACCGGGTACTCCGGCTTCCTCTCACAGTGCAAAGACATCCCTGTTAGATTAAGACATGCCTATTAGGTTAATTGTCAGTCAGTCAGTCATTTTCTACCGCTTATTCCATAGTGGGTCGCGGGGGAGCTGGTGCCTATCTCCAGCAGTCTATGGGCGAGAGGCAGGGTACACCCTGGACAGGTTGCCAGTCCATCACAGGGCAACACACAAACAACCATGCACACACTCATTCATACACCTAAGGTCAATTTAGAGTAACCAATTAACCTAACAGGCATGTCATTGGACTGTGGGAGGAAGCCGGAGTACCTGGTGAGAACCCACACATGCACGGGGAGAACATGCAAACTCCATGCAGAAAGACCCCAGGCCGGGAATCGAAGCCAGGACCTTATTGCTGCAAGGCAACAGTGCTACCAACTGCGCCACCGTGCACTCTAAATTGCCCTTAGGTGTATGAATGAGTGTGTGCATGGTTGTTTGTGTGTTGCCCTGCGATGGACTGTCGACCTGTCCAGGGTGTTTGCCGCCTCTTGCCCATAGACTGCTGGAGATAGGCACCAGCTTCCCTGCGCTCCACTATGGAATAAGCGGTAGAAAATGACTGACTGGCTGTTTTTGTGATGTTTTATGTCACACCATAATAGTCAGCTGATAGCCTTAGGTCATTAGTGTTTTTTTTCTAAAAGTTGTCAATCAAGGAATATTTTTATTTAATCCTTTAACTGCCTGGTTGACCAAATGGTTGACCACATTTTGAATCACTAAATTTCAAGGAAGGGAGTGCCTTACCTAACTCAAACCGATTAAGCCATCTCTACCATTTGGTGTAAGTATGTAAGGCTAAAAAGATCCACCAGATGGCACTGTGATCATAAATGGTAGGTTCATCTTTCCCTCCTCCAAGCAGGAAGTCAAAAACTAAAAAATCAAGCATTGGATCATGACTGTTTCTGGGCAAACTTCGAAAGGTTTGTATACTTTGTTTTACATATTTTGGTGATAAAGGCCTGAGTAAACAGAATTATGACCCTTGATGCAGCATAAAACTCATATTATATTTTAAAACAATTTTTAGAAACGTGCTTGACCAAACGGTTGATTTGTCACTTCATGTTATGGGTAGCAAATTTAAGCTAATGTAATTAAAACTGATAACATGCTATGAAATCGACTTACTCAAACAAACTAGTTTATCTATTTCTGTAAATATGACTCATTAAGTGTTAGTACATCATGATATGCTAAAAACCTTTTCCTGTTGCTTACTTTTTTCTTTAAAAGTTGATCTAAATCACTGTGATAAAAATCCCACAAAAAGTTTTAAATCATAATTACCTCAATACCATTTAACTAAATACCACTAACTGGTGTACTAATATTACTACCACTGATAATTATAATTTCATCTTTTCAGCAAGTTTAACAAGATGGACTCTAAAACATTCTACAGTGCAAGACTACATGTTCCTCTGGCCCTTGTACCAGCAAATCCTCATGACTCTGATGCAGATCTGAGTGATGATGATGACCCAATACTGGATCCTGATTATCAGCCCACACAGGCAGAATATTCTAGTGACACATCATTTGAATCCCTGGATGAAGAAGAGCCTCCCTCAACAAGCAGATCATCTAAACAGCCACCTTGTAAGAGGCGCAAAATGGGCAAACACACCCTAAAAACTGTTTGTCTGGAGGAGATAGAGGGCACCTCTACCTCAAGTTCCCCCTCAGGCCAAAACCAAAGCACAAGAAGAATCTGGAAGCATGAAGACATTGAGGAATTTGAGGTTCCAAATCCAACATTTGAACCCCTGAGGTTGTACATACACCCTTTCAGTATTTCAAAAAGCTCTTCACTGATGAGATGATTGAACATATTGCTCATCATACAAATCTGTACTCTGCTCCGGAGTTGGGAGATCCAATTAAGACTAGCCCTGAAGAAATTGAGGATTTCGTAGCGATCCTTCTCTATATGGGTGTTTTCAACTTCGCTTCTCTGGAGGATTACTGGCACCATGAGTCACATTTCAATGTGGTAGCTTATATTATGCCAAGGAAGAGATTCCAGTTGTTGCGGCGGATCCTTCATTTCAATGAAAATCAGCAGAGCAATGAGAGTCCAGATCGATTTTACAAAATCCGACCCCTCTTTGAGATGCTTCGAGAACAATGTCTACTGATACCATCTACTTACAAGCACAGTATCCTTGACCTGTGCGTTGCAAATTCCTGGCTGGTCTACTAGAGGGACTGTGGCCTTCTCAACCAGAAGTTGATGTCTCTCAAAAGGTTCTGCCTGGCAGTCGTTCACAGCTTGAACCAAGCCAACAAGCCAGTATCCAGAGTTGGCCGACCATCATTCACTTCTTCCCTCTCACAGAAGAAACGATATACCCCAAGACCCTCACAACCAAAACCACAACCAGATGTGCGCTAAGATAATGTGGGACACTGGCCTCTTCATTCTGACAAGCGGGGACAATGCAACCTATGCCCAAAGGGTGTATCAAGGTGGAAATGTCAAAAGTGCAATGTTTTCTTGTGTTTGAACACAAACCAGGAGTGCTTTGTAGCATATCACCAAAATTGAATATCTGAAAACAACAGTGCTATTGCACAATCACACCACTGAGGTGTGTTGACTTGCAGAGTTTAGAAATTTAGTATTTTCATAAGTTTGGCACTGTTTTATTGTGCAGTTTTTCAAAGTTTTCAAAATCACTAATAGTTCATTTAATCCACAATAATTTGGATCTTGTACCTCAAAAATGTGAGTGCTGTTGTCTCACAAATGAAGTTTATTGAGATTTAGAAGCAGAACATTTTTTTTGTGTTGTGTTTTGCATTACCATTATTTTTTTTTTGTAGAAAAATTAATGTTTTGCACAAGGGCACTTAATCAGAAGTTGACTAAATGCAAGAGTTTTGTGCTGTTGCACTTTGTTACAGATGCAGTCAGCCTGAAAATGTGCAAATGCATAATTTCATTGTTTGAAACAGTATTTTCACCAAAAGTGAATATCTAATATTCAAAAAAACAACAGTGCTATTGCACAATAACACCGCTGAGGTGTGTTGACTTGCAGAGTGTAGAAATGTACTATTTTAATATGTTTGGCACTGTTTTATTGTGCAGTTTTTAAAGTTTAGATTAAATCAATAATAGTTCATTTAATTCACGAGAATTTGGATCTTGTACCTCAAAAATGTGAGTGCTGTTGTCTCACCACAAATGAGGTTTATTGAGATTTAGAAGTAGGATTTTTTTTTCTCTTGTTTTGCACTACCATAATTTTTTTTGTAGAAAAAATGAATGTTTTGCACAAGGGCACTTAATAAGAAGTTGACTAAATGCGAGAGTGTTGCGCTGTTGCACTTTGTTACACATGCAGTCAGTCTGACTACGTGTAAATGCATAATTTCATTGTTTGAAACTGTATTTTCAGTCGTTGAAATGAAATGACCTGTCCAGGGTGTACCCCGCCTCTCGCCCATAGACTGCTGGAGATAGGCACCATCTTCCCCGTGACCCACTATGGAATAAGCGGTAGAAAATGACTGACTGACTGAAATGAAATGAAGCAATGTTTTGTAGCAAACTACCAGAAATAAAGTATATCCAATGCCCTGGATATTCTTTTTTGCTTTTTTTATTTATAAATTACCATGGTTATGTTACTTTTTCTACTGTTTGTGCAATTCGTTTGGAATTTTGCACTTTAACCATGAAGTGACATCTCGACCATTTGGTAGAGGTAAATATTTTTAAATGTAAAGGGTATGTAATAGCAAAAATCGTTGATTTTTGTAATAAGTCACCCGAGGACATAAGAAATGCAAAATAAATATTTTTTCACAGAGTTTTTCTTAGTGGGGTAGTTAAAGGGAATATGAATATGAATGCCACTGACAGGCAATATTTCCCGACTGAACTTGCTGCACATGTGGTATTCTGTCACAGTAACACACTGGAATTCAGTGAGCTCCTGAGAGCGATCCATTCTTTCACTGTTTGTAGAAACAGCATGCCTAGGTGCTTGACTGTATGCACCTGTGGCCATGGAAGGGATTGGAACACCTGATTTTAATTGTTTTCAAATTGATTTCGAAATATGTTTGACAATGTTGTGTTTATTGAGCTTCCAAATACCAATGTAAGGGTCAGTTATGTGCCACGAGTAAGCATAAGAGGGTTACTAGTGTCAGGGCCTACCAACGGTTTTCTGCTTGTATGAAGCATAGAGTAGGGCAGGTGAGTCAGTTTGTTAAAAGAAAGCCAAAAAACACATTTCTCTTAGTTCAAACTGAAATTATGTTGTTTGGAAAAGGTTTTGGTCAATAAAAACATGCACAGTTTACAACCTAGAGTCTAAAGAAGGACCATATAATGTTTATTAAAGTACTACTGTTTTAACCTGCAGTTGGTTTCCAGCAGCCAGTGCAGCTTATTCACCAGCGTATATGGGCTTGGTATACTTTTGTTACTCATTAAGCAGCAAAAAGTTCAATAATTTGCACAATCAGCACTTGCAAGTAGTATTATAAGAAGGAGATTTGTTTTTGATTTGTTGGGTAATTCTTTACATGAAAATGAGCAATAAATGTTATAATTACATTATAATAACAATAATATTTTGTAACAGTAGGAGTATGTTGTGGAAAATCAGTTTTTGCCAAGACAGAGACAGATGATTGTCACTCAGAATCAGCTTTATTAAAATCTTCCAAGAGAGAACAATTTTTCAGCATTGGACATGTGCTTAGGAGTGCTGCCAAATCATTTCGACTATACAAAACAGACGTTCTCCATATAACAGCTTCAACAGCTTTAAAGGTAAATCCCATGAGTCCCAGACTCACAGAGGAGGGAGATGAAGAAACCTGTTGTCCTAGACATGTTGACAATGAAAATTAAAAATGTCACAGTGTGATATGTTATCTCATGTATGGGCTCTGGAGAAGGCTGAAAAACCATCTCTAAGGCTAAACAGAACCATCTGTCCTAACCCTTGCCATCGATCAAGTCTGTAACAGGACAACACAGAAGGGGTTTGAACACTTATTAGGTTGTGCAGCGTATCAGGTCATAAACCAAGAAATTTAAGGAAGACACTCAAATTTTCATCAACAGAGTAATTTTTGTTTCTCTGAAATAAAAGCAGTAGAGGTTTTATCGGTCGATAATACGTTTTATTCATTAACCCAATCTTTGTGAATCCTCAAATGAATCTAATCTTCTATAATATGTAGCCACTAAATCAGTAGAGTTAAAGAAAGAAAAAAGAAGCTACTGTTTTACCCATTCGTCTTAAATGATTTCTGCACCTTAAATATGCAAGATACTTCAAAATATTACAGATAAAAAAACTGGCCATTAATAACTAATCATTAGCTAGATAAAAACATCAGTAGTGGCCTAAAACACAGGCAATCAGCTGTCCAGAAATTTCAATATTAGTATTGGGTGATAGAAAAACTTGCATCGGTCAACTTCTACATAGAAGTAACAAAAAACAAAAATATGGAAAACGCAAAAACCGTTGGAACAAGACTAGACACCTAAGCACTGTCTAACAATGCAGAACCTCCAAATACAATAAATATTATAACAATTATGAGTCCAGAGACAACGCACAGTTTTGCCTGACAATGTGCGGTGGATGTGAGAATTGAATGTTGTGACATTACCTTATAGCACATACAGTTCTCTAAAAAAAGGTCAGAACAACAGGGCCTGTAAGACATTCATAGGCTTGGCAAGAGAGTGAAAAGACAGAAGAAGAGCGAGGGCATCTGCTTTGACCTAGACAGTATAAATAAACAAACAGGCTGCCAGGCTATCAGGACACACACAGTGAACAAACAGGGATGGTGGCAAATCTCCCTGCTATCAGCGGAATGAAGTCAGGCTTCATGCAGGTTAGAAAGGGGACGTGTCGCAACTAAATGCACAAGCTGTTGATACACGTTTAGAAGGAATTTGATAACTCTTCACATTATTTCAGTTTTTATCTTGAACATCACTCATGTCCCAACTTCACTGCTCCATCTGACGTTTGGTAGCAGATATTAAAGTAATGGGATGACTAACTGACTAGTGTAACATCAAAAATCATCCGTCATGGCCTGAAGTTGCAATAGCACGTACTGAAAAAATATTCTTTGCTGCTGTTAATTATACAGAGGAGAGTCTAACTGTGACCAGAAAGGCACTTTTTATTAAAATCACTTCTTGCTGTCCTTTTGGTTATATTGGAAACATGTCTATATCTATATATACAGTACTGTATGTTTGGGTTCGCTCACTTAGCATTTTGTAAATTGATGAAAATAAACAATCATCATTTATATTTCTGAATGGATTCTTTGTTGACAGCATTTTTTCACACCTGCTAAAAATCTTTACACAGTAATGTATAGACAGACAGACAGACAGACAGACTGACTGACTGACTGAATGACTGACTGACTGACTGAATGACTGACTGACTGACTGACTGACTGGCATTTCTTTCTGTTCAAGGTGTAGTAAAAACCAATTCGACAACTTGCCATTTGTCAAAAATATTAGTGTTCCACTTCCTTGCCAGGAGGTGATAATGGACCCAATAAATGAAAGTTGAAGCAATAAGACCTCTTGGCTACTGTACTAGTGCAATTTACTCACATGAGTAAATCTTATGTAGCAAAACAGAGATCACAAAGATAATACACACGCATACACACGTGCAGACATACAAGACAAACCCAAACCTTACAAAGCCCAAACTCGGAAACTGGGAATCTCCTCTAAAGGTCACTTGTCAATAATGTGCAATTTCATATACGCGTGAGCTCTGCATCATTGTTTTCTGGTTCCACCTCAACACCATTTATTGGAATTTCATTAGCTCAATGTGCTATTTTAATTGAGCAGGTATGTTTTTTGACCAAACAAAAGTTAATGTGTTTTCATGAAAATGGCTTGATGTGACCTTTTTACTTATTCATTCGAACACCCACCCCTTTCTTTCCCCACTGCCCTGTCAATTTCTTGGTCTGACGCAGCCATTTGATATTGTCGGGTTTGGGGAGAGCTGCTGTCTCAAATACACACAAGAAATCAGTTAGGCCTGTCATCCATAAATCTGCAAAATGCCCTTTTCAAGCTTCTCATAAACACCCTCATAGATCTCAAAAAATGCCACCACTCAGAGGCAGAAGCTGTTGAATGTTGTGAGCACATTGTGTTTTGGTTCCCTGCAGTGAAAAAGTGATGAATGTCAGAACAAAACTGTGTGTTACAGTAGGCCAAGAAAAGACAGGGGGATTTTGGATTGGAGCCAGACGTTAATCCAAAATGGGGATGCCAAATTTTAATATAGTTGTACACTACCTGTAAGATACCTCGCAATAATTATTACCAATAACAAATATATATTTTGATGGCCTCACAAAGTATTATCTTGGAACCAAATTCAAGTTGTTTACAAAAGACTGCACAGCTGAGCACCAGGAGATAAACACCTTTAGTAGACAAATATGACTAAGTATCAAGGCAAAAACCAAAGCAGTATTCTTTAAATATGATTAACGATGTAAAAAATAGATTTGATGCACAGTGACTTGCACATGTATTCACCCCCTTGGCATGTTTCGTGTTTTGTTGCCTCACAACCTGGAATTAAAATGGATCGTATGAGAATTTGCAATTTTTTTAATTTCAAGAACATGCTACAACTTGGAAGATGTATTATTTTTTATTGTGAAGCAAACAACAAATAACTGCATAACTACACGCTAAAGCTTGCCTCCTCTTGCCACTGGGATTTTTGCCCATTTCTCCATGGAAAACTGCTTCTTCGTGTTGGATGGTTTTCACTGGTGAACACTGATCTTCAAAGTTTACCACAGATTCTCATTTAGAATAAGGTCTGGACTTTAACTTGGCCATTTCAACACATTTAAATGTTTCCCCTTAAAAGAAACATTAAAGTCAAACTCAACCACTTTGTCCCTGACTTGTCTGGAGAGCTTCTTGGTCTTCATGGTGTGGTGTCTCTTGCTTAGTGGTGTTGCGGCCTCTGGGGCCTTTCAGGGAAGGTGTGTTTATGCTGAGAGATCAAGTGACATGCAGACTGCACACTGGTGGACTTCATTTCACTAATTATGTGACTTTTAAAGGTAACTGGTTGTACGGAAACTTTTTAGGGGCTATATGGGCTCATAACAATGCAGGTGGAGACATATGCACATGCAAATTTTTTTCTTTTATTTGTTTCTCATTTTACTTCACTATTAGACTAATAGTGCATGTATTACTATTACTATACTATTAGACTACTTTGTGCAGATCTATCACATGTAATAAGATTAAAAAAACATTTAAATTACAGGTTGGACTGTAGCAAAATATCTAAAAAGCCAAGGGGGCGAATACTTTTGCAAGGCACTGTAGATAATCTGCATTTTATTAGCATTTTACATCTGTCGTTTATATTCCATCTCTGACTCATCCACTAAATTACTGCCATCAGGATTATCATGTGTAGTTTATCTCTTAATGACTGTGAAGTTTACTAGACATCCCGTTTCTGGCAGGAGGTCCATTATTTTATTACCTATAATGACAGAAAAATGAGGGGTAATGTGGGTAATAGCTGCTACTTTGGGCCACTGTTTTTTAACACAGAGAGCTGGAAATATAATATTGCTTGGCAGACAGATGGCGAGGAGGGGAAAAGATAGATGTTGACTTTAAAGCTATGACAAAGTCTGTTGTTTTTCAATCCAGACATAAATTACTTCGAGCAGCTTCAAGCTTCGTTTTGCACTTGTTTGTTGCAAATAAATCAAATAAATAACTTTAGTTGTGTACTACATGCATTTCTTTATCAGTATTTGAGTTTCAAAATATATCATATACATCTGTACATAAGCAGGCATGGACAATCATTTGTTTTTTAAAGTAAAATGTCACAAATTTCAGGTAACCATTTAAAATTATTTAATGCTTTAAACTCATCTACTTGTTGATTTACTTGGACTTGAAACCATAGTTGAGACTAAAACAGTTTAATTTGCTAAGATTTAAAGAAATTAGTAAAAGTGGGGTTATCATAATTGTTTTTCAATTTTGACAACCACGCCTTGGAATGCAACCTTTTAATGTTTTGAGACTTTAATGTAATTTTGTTTTATAGTAGAACTGTACAATCTAAAGTTGCAGTTTTCAGGTTTCTTCTATATTGGAATATGTCACAAAATATTTAGTTGAAGTAAATTGCATAACACGTTTCGTGGAAACCTTACAAAACCAAATACTCCACATTGGTAAGTGTAGAAAACCAAGGACAAAAAAGAACAAACTTCACTATCTTTGAAACTTTGCATTTGCTGTTAAAAGTAACAACTGCTGCATATCCTAGTTAACAGTAACATAGCAGTAGATGAGCTTCTACATATCCATTTATTTGCTTGAAATGCTGACTTGGCTCATTGAAACCTACGAATTCTCATTCAAAACCAGCTCAAACCCTCATCTCCATCCCATCATCATCTGCAATGAACTCAAATATAAAAACTTTTCTTATGTTAACTTGGCAATGTAACGGTTGATGGAGAAAGCCAAGCTCTTCCATTTACCTGTCTCTGTCTAGGCCATGTGGACCATTTAGCTCAGCTCATGTAGAAAAACAGCATTGCAGCAGTAACTTAGTGAAGTGGTCAAGTGCAGTGGTCAGATCAGAAAGTAATGTCTAAGGAGGCACAGAGTGAGATGGTACACCAGCAATGTGACCATTTGCAAGCACTGTCTAACACATATAGCTCATGCTGGCAGCATTGTTCATCAGTTCTCACATCAAACCCAGAATGCTCACTGACAGCAAGAGGAAGAGAGTCAGGTATGAACTCCTTCTCAGCAGCTTTTAGACTAACGTCCTGATAGGAATTGGTGTGTGTTGCGCTTCCCATGTATGCTCCTAAGTTGGGAGAAGGGATCTCCTGTTGCACCCCACCACGGTAGGTTGGTTGCTGGGAGACTGACCAAAGTTACAAGACTGAATGCAGCATGTGACCATCATGCTAACAGAAAAAGCCTCTGCTAATGTAATTGCTGATGAAGACAGAAGAGGAGAAAGTGTAAGCAGCAGCTCATATGTACTTATGCCATTGATAGAGTTCAGACAGTTTTTTCTGCTTCAGCTGATGTGCCTGAAAAAAACACTCTTTTCACATTTCCTTTAGATTGCATGTGTGAAGCCATTGTGACTCATGAACATATTAAAAACACTGGACATGCCATTGCATCCTCCCAGATTGCTGCAATGTGGTTCTCACAAGGCTGGTAAGAAAAGTTCGCACTTACATGAATGTGGCCTATAAATTTGAGACAAACAACATCCACAAAAGTTCTAAGAGATGGCAGTAACTCTGCATTTAAGTGTTTAAAATATTATTCTTTAAAGACTTGTCAGTTATTAACTAGTTATTGTTAAGCCCAACATTATTCATACATCTTGCAGATTCACTTTATAATAGTCCTTTAATTTTACCAACACGTTTCTTCTGACTGGCAGCAATAATGCTGTTTTGGAGTAGCCCAGCCAGAGTCCTGAACTGAATCTGAAAAATAATATGTGGAAAGAGTTAAAGATTAGGGCCATGGCAGGGAGCCCTTCCGACCTAAAAAACTTGGAGCTCAAGACCAAAGGAAACATGCAAAAAGCTAGTCAGCAATTGTAAAAACTACGTGATTGCTGTCATGCCAAAAAAGATTTCTACATTGATAATTGAGAAGAGGTTAACCTGTTAGGTTAATTGGTCACTCTAAATTGCCCTTATGTGTATGAATGAGTGTGTAGGCACCAGCTTCCCGCAACCCACTATGGAATAAGCGGTAGAAAATGATTGACTGTATTTCTCAGCAAGAAATGTAAGACAACCAATTTTAAACCTTTTTTTTTTTTGTCAGAACCATAAAAAGGAAATAAAGAATTACAATTTGTCTGACCTAGAGTGGCCAATCGGTGCTAAAAAAAAAAAAAGCGTTTACAGGTTTGTGAGTGAATAAATGTGATCAAGGGGTTAGTGAGTCACAGTGGGAAAGATCTATAGGATATTCAGCCAGATTTCTATTTGTAGGTGAGATGTGAAACATGCAATGAAAGCATTGCTGCTAAACATAGAGACAAAGTGTTGCACAGTCAGGAACTTCCATGGGGTCAAGCTGCTTGTCAGTCAGCAACATGAAATGAATATCAGCATATCAAAAAGCAAGCACTCATACTGAGTGAGTGAGGCGGTTGATCCACATGTTTAAATCTATTTTACTCAGTGATTTGCAGCGAGTATTTATTCCTGTAAAGAAATAACTAATAACTACCAATAATTCTACAACCCTGTTATGGATGTATGATTTTGCATGTATGATTCTGTGGCTTTTCTAATCTCATTGCTGCCCTAATTACATATCTCTGCCCTTGTTGCTTATCTGCCACACTGCTTCCTGCTACAGCTTACACAACATAACTGTTGATATCACATAAGACGTAACACATAGTCAAAGATAAACTGATACAAGAGGATGACACCATTTTGGAGGGTTAAGAACCGGCATAGATAAAAGCAGGACTCATGCTCCATTCTTGGCTCCTCTTGGTTCATCCCTAAGATGGGCTGAGGGGAGCCCAGTACCGAAGGTGAATGTCGCTCTGTATCTGTTCAATTGTATACTCTGTACACTGATCATTTTGACATTAAATCCTAATTTTATACTTAACCTTTTCTCATTATTTCACAAGGTAAATACTTTGCTGGTTTTACTGGTTGGGTCTCGGAACTGGAGAGAAACGGACCCGGTGGTGAACAGGGGGGGAAGAGGGCCAAAAACCTCAGTTTTACAACAAACCCCTCCACTCTCCCCCTGCCTGCATTAAAGATCAGAGAAGAGGGTCTTTCAGCATCTGAATTGGAAGAAAGCTCTGGGTTCTGATGGTGTCTCCCCTTTTTGCCTGAAAACCAGCCCTGATTAACTAGCCCCTATCCTAAACCAGTCTCGGGAGCTGTGTGAGGTTTCCTCCTGTTTTAAAAGCTCCACCATCATCCCGGTCCACAAGAAACACACCAACACAGGGTAAAATGACTACAGGCCTGTTGCCCTGACGTCTGTGGTCATGAAATCCTTTGAGTGACTGGTGTTTAAGCATTTGAAGGACATCACAGCCCCCCTGCTGGAACCCCTGCAGTTTGCTTACTAGGCAAACAAGTCGGCAGATGATGAGGTCACCTTGGGTATGCACTTCATCCTGCACCACCTCGACCACCCAGGGATGTACACCAGGATAATGCTTGTGGACTTCAGCTTAGCCTTCATCACCATCAACCCAGACATCTTCCACCAGAAGCTCCCCCAGCCCACAGTGCCGGCCTCCACCTGTCAGTGGAAGACCGGCTTACTGACTGACTGGCAGCAGTAGGTGAAGCTGGGAAGCATCTTCTTCTGCTCAAGAACCATCAGCACCGGCACCCCCCAAAGGTGTGTTCTCTCCCCACTTCTCTCTTTGTACTCAAATGACTGCACCTCAGTAAACTCATCTGTGAAACTCCTGAAGTTCACAGATCACACCACCGTTGTTGGTCTTGTCCAGGACAATGGCGTGTCTGCATACATACAGGAGGTGGAATGACTGGTCCACTGGTGCAGTCAGAACTATCTATAGCTTATCCGGCTGTGGAGATGATGGTGGACTTCCAAAGACCAAGCCCCACGCTCTTCAACAACACTGTGGAGATCTTCTGGTTCCTAGGAATCACCCTTTCTCAGGACACTGGCCCAGCAGAGACAGTACTTTCCACAGCAACTCAAGAAGTACAACATTCCACAAGAGCTGCTGGTCTTCTACAGTGCCATCATTCAGTCTGTTTTGTTTTCATCCATCTCTATGTGATTTGGCTCATCTACAAAGCAGGATAGGTCCGGACTGCAACCAAGCATTAAGTCTGCAGAGAGGATCATCAGGGCTGACCTCCATCCAGGACATGTACAGATCTAGGATTAGGAAAACAGCAGCTAACATCTCTGTATACCCCACACATCGTGGACACAAACCTTTTAGACTTTTACCCTTGGGTCAGCAAAACAGGGTGGTAAAGGCAAAAAGCAGGCACTGCAAAGATAGGTTCTTCCTCCAGGCTGTCTCTGTGTGGAAAATAATTAATACCTCCAAGCTAGGGTAGTCATCTACTGTGGTAGATGTAAATAAGCATATTTGCACTATCATAACCTGCCTTCCATATTTTATATACATAAAAAGACACATCCCCACTTGTACATACTGTTCCTTATCTTTTTTTATTTTTTTTACATATTGTAGTTGTTGACATACAATGTGAGCGATGGAAGCTGAAGTCAATTCTGATCTGATAATCAATGTTGTACAGTGTTTGACACTAGAAGAATACAAGAGCAGCAATGATGACAAGGTTTGCTTTAGGATTGGGTGAACTCAAAAACACTAAAAAGGTAATAAATAATAAAATTTAAAAATATTAACATAAGATTTCTCAGAATGATGATAAAGTTTACATCCAAAACAAAACTCTATTCTAACTGGAAATCACTAGTGGCAAATCAGCAGAACCTCATCAGGTATTAATGGCCTGAAATAATGTGATTTCTGACTCCTTTTAAGAAGTGGCCCAAAACAGACCCAAGCTTAGACTGTTAAACCTTGATTCCAAACAGGACAGGTCCAGGCTGCAACGAACAATCAGGTCTGCAGAAAGAGTTATCATGGCTGAGCTTCCTTCTACCCAGGACTTATACAGGTCTAGGGTCAGGAAAATCGCCGCAAACGAGCGAATGAGTTCCAGAACAGCACCATGCATACTTGGACTAATCTCGCATTATATTCTTTTGTAAAGTTTATTGTGTATATATGTGCCTTAAAAAAGATATTCTTTATTTCCACTATTATATATTACAAAAAGAAAAAAAGAATCCTCACTGAGAGCAAAGTGTACCAGAGTCAAATTCCTTGTTTGTCTTTACAAGCTTGGAAATAAAGCTGATTCTGATTTAACTGAGATTAGTGCAGGTAGAACAAGTTTGCACCTTTTTTGCTAATTTCTTTATTGCTTCATGAATAAACTATTAACTACATTTATTTTAGATCTGCCATAGTAAGAACGATGAATAGGTAGTTATCATGCCAACCACACGGATTTCGGTGTCCAGTCTCGAAATAGCATGATGACAGAACAACAGCTTGTGACTCTTGCAGTAATTCCTGGGTTGGACCACCATACTACACAGCAATTTAAGAAAACAACATTGTTCAAAACATGTGTTGCAACAGTTAGCTTGTTCATGGAAATCTGGCACATAATACACAAGAAACAGAACAGAAAATCTAAACATATTCCCCACTGTGCTCAGCTCTCTGCCTGCTGGTTTATCAGCTGAGGGAAATGGACTTATACATGGAGGAGAATTGCCTGTGATGTGAGAGCTCGAACGAAGGGCAGGCCTTACAGGATGCGCTTGCACTTATGCTCACCCCTTTCTTCACCCCTTTAAACTTTTTGAGCATTGAGTGTTGAGCAGATCTGGGAGCTAGTGATGTGTCACTGAAGAATCAAAGCAGTGAAAGTTGACTGAACTGCCAAACTCCTGAGAACAAAGACAGGATTTAAAGCAGCTTGAACAGAAGGGGGTCTCCTTTGCTTTTCTTTTCCTTGTAGCTATTTTCAGATTCCAAAAGCTTCACTTGTGTGCAGGTCACACGGAGTCAAGCCTATAATATGTCTTTTAAAACCTAAATACAATAATGTAATTCGAGAATTCCACTATGTTCAAACATTTCTAACACAACTCTTTCATGTCCTTATCCAGGAGCACAGTGCAAAAATGGTTAAAAATGCACCTGGCCTCTCTAAAGGAATGTATTGCATCTTCTCAGTCAAGCTGTAATACTGGTTTTAGTTGGGATAAATCTTATACTCTGCAGAAAAACAACTTTTTACTAATGATTCCCTTGATTCTTTTATTTTCCCATAGAAGAAACTTCTGTCAAGGTGTAGACATTTATCTGCTTGGCTATGTTTCCGCTGGGAAACAAAGATCTGTTGTCCCATTTATTTTCCGTTTTTTAGGGAAGCTATTCTTTATTTTCCAGTTCTTCAGTGGTTCTGTTTCAGAGCTTAAAAAGCTTCCCTATTGTGTGTTACACCAACAGTAACAGGTCGTGGGTGCCTAAAGGAGCTCCCCCAGTGAAGATGTCTGATGTGAAGATGTGATTGCTTGGTTTGGTGGCAGAAACATTTATGGAAAGAAACAGTCATAGTTTGGCAGCCTGATTCTTGCTAACAACATAGTTTTAAATATGCTTTATGAATTTATTGATCTCAGACCTAGTCACAGCAGAGATTGGGGCAAATCTATCGCTGGGATTCCTCAACAAAATCTGGCATGTTTGGTCACTCATGCACATCATTTACACACCACACACACACAAATATATATATATATATCATCAGTCAGTCATTTTCTACCGCTTATTCCATAGTGGGTCGCGGGGGAGCTGGTGCCTATCTCCAGCTCTCTATGGGCAAGAGGCAGGGTACACCCTGGACAAGTCGCCAGTCCATCACAGGGCAACACACAAACATTCATACACCTAAGGACAATTTAGAGTGACCAATTAACCTAACAGGCATGTCTTTGGACTGTGGGAGGAAGCCGGAGTACCCGGTGAGAACCCACACCCCACGCATGCACAGGGAGAACATGCAAACTCCATGCAGAAAGACCCCCGGTTGGGAATCGAACCCAGGACCTTCTTGCTGCAAGGCAACAGTGCTACCAACTGCGCCACCATGCAGCCATATATATATCACTCCATTTTATTAGAGTGCCTGGAAAACTGGGTGGGCCTTTCTGGTACAGCACTCAATTGGTTTAAATCATATTTGAAGGACAGGGACTTTTTTGTGTCAGTAGGTGACTTTACATCAGAGACCACAAAAATCACATGTGGCGTTCCGCAAGGGTCCATCTTAGGGCCCCTTCTATTCAATATCTACATGCTCCCCCTAACTCAGATTTTAATAAACAACAACATAAGTTATCATAACTATGCAGACGACACACAGCTATACATTACGATGTCACCAGGTGACTATGAACCCATTCAAGCGCTGGTTAAATGCTTAGAAGAAATGAATGTATGAATGTGCCAAAATCTTCTTCAGCTGAATCAAAACAAAACTGAAGTAATAATCTTTGGACCAAAGGAAGAGTGGTTAAAAGTTAGCACACAGCTTCAGTTAATACAGCTAAAAACCACCAATCAGGCTCAGAACCTGGGTGTAGTGATGGAGTCAAACCTGAACATTCAGAGGCACATAAAGACAGTAACAAGGTCGGCCTTCTATCATCTAAAGAACATCTCCAGGATTAAAGGACTAATGTCTCAGCAGGACCTTGAAAAACTAATTCATGCGTTCATCTTTAGTAGAACCGATTACTGCAACGGTGTCTTCACAGGTCTGCCTAAAAAGTCGATCAGACAGCTGCAGTTGATCCAGACGCTGCTGCCCGCATCCTCACTAGAACTAAGAAAGTGGAGCACATCACCCCAGTTCTAAAATCCCTACACTGGCTCCTTGAAGCTCAGAGAATAGACTCCAACTGTCATGTGGGACACCACATGACAGTGGAGCAGAGGAGGACATATGGCCATCAAGACATACACAAAAAGTATGCTATCAATAAAGACTTTTAAAAGAGCTTTACCATAGAGAACACTTGGTCTCTCCTTGATTAATCACAGTGTGAATAAGCAATGCTTGTTCAGATGCTCATTACTGTCAGACCTCCTTAATCAACACAATAAGTAAGTAAGTAAACTTAAGATGTTTAGGCATATATATAAATATAAATATATATATATATATATATATATATATATATATATATATATATATATATTATATATATCCAATATTTCCGTAATTTTGGCTAAAAGAAAAAAGTTAGGAGTAAAAGAATGCCAGCAAGCAGGGAGCTTAGGAGAAAAGCGTCTGAGCAGGCAGAGAGGCGGAAGCGGAATCCATAGGAGTTTGTTAAAATACAGCAAGTATAAGATTAAATTAACAGCTCTGACAAAATTGCTGACTTCCTGTTGTATTTAAAGCAGATTTATGTCCTTTTTGGAGAACTCTACAGGTGAACCAATTGTCATAACTCAAGCTGGCAGTGGTCTGAAGGGCTGCAGTTTAGGAGCACTAAAGAGTTGGGTTTTTTTTCGCAACTCTTAATACAAGAACATTTCATGTGCTTAAAGAAATGTTACAGCCTCCGAAAAGGCAATTTGTTACGTATTGGAGAAACATTTTGGAACACAGAACATTTTTATTTTGACGAGCTTTTACACCCTTTCAGTGCTCGGTTTTGTTCAGTCGCTTCTTCCAAAGTGGGTCGCAGGAAAGCCGGTGCCTATGTCCAGCAGTCTATGGGCAGAAGGCGCAGTACACCCTGGACAGGTTGCCAGTCCATCACAGATTTTGTTCAGTTACATACTTTACCTCCTCCTGTTGCAATAAAAGGCAAAAGTAGAAAATCCATCTTCAAATAGAACACCAATGGCATGCAGGGGTGCTGATGGAATATTCAATTTTCAAGTATTATATGGATTACAGTATCAGCTTTAATCAATCCCTCCAACTACATATTTAATAGAATGTTTGTGTGGTTATTCACGATCATCAAGATTATAGTCCAGTGCTAAAGGTAATCCAATCTTATGCCTGGACGCTGGTATCCACGTCACTATAAAAATAGAGATCTATTGATATTTAATCACACACTAAAGGAACTGCCATACCTGGTGATTTCTTTCACGTAAAGTGACTGTTAGCACTGCTGCCTACTGAAGCTCCAGGAGCAGAGAAAATGAAATCACATTGAGGCCAGTCTTGCTTTTTTATCACTGTAAAAAAGGGCAGTTGGTATTATCCTCTCACAAGGAAAAGGGGGAGGTGAACTGTCAGTGCTTAATAGACCTGATGTGGAACAGGGCTGAAAAGGTCACTGCTTCCTCTAGACATAAACCAAGGAGAACAGGTCAAGTGACAATAAGGTAATAACATTTTTAGGTTTTATCAGAAATGTGTGCATGCGAACAATGTTTCTATTTTTACAGTTCTTTTATCTTCCGTGTGATTAGATAGACCCTTGTTCATAATTTTAGTTTTGACTATGATGTCTTATTTCTATAGTGTTAGAAAACTGGTATTAAAAACTGTCTGACTTTCTTGCTACGGACCAAAATCAAACCAGAGCCAAAACAACAAGCATCAGGGAAAAGCGCAGTCTTTATTGTAACTCTAAGCTGGAAAGATAATTCATAACAAATCATTCCTCAGTTGAGTACAAACAACAGTTGGCAGAGAAACTGGGGCTGGAGGCTTTGCTCATTGAATGGACTTGGCATAACTTTCTACCATAACAAGATTAGCCCATCTTTTCATATGAATTATCTTTGGAGACTAAAAAATGAGCTCATGTAATTCCTAACATCCAGAATGACCAAAAAAAAAAAAAAAAGCCATCCCTTGGCAATAGGCACAAACAGGATCAAGAGAAGATAGAAGGTTCACCATTAACACCAGCAAATGTTACACATAACATTCTTCTATTTGTAATTAGTGTACTATATGTCCTTCCAGGGCTTCAGTAGTCAGTGAGCGCTTTAATGAGAAGACTGTGAGTCAATATTTACCTTCCTTGCTTGGCTTGTGAGCGGTGACGCCAGAGGATGTGTGTCAGCGTGTTTGTGTGTTTATGAAAATGTGTGATTAAGACCTTTTGGTGACAAAGATGGCTGTGAAGAAATGTTGGGCTCCATTGCATTGACAGCTTCAAAGTGGGATGAAGGAACAAACAATAATCCTTTCTTAGTCAAAAGAAAGCTCTGTTTTGCATCACTATATTTCATTGTTGTCTAGATTCTGTCGAAGTTTAAATCTAGATTTATGCTTGTATGGAACTACTTTTGTCATCCAATTATTGATGTATGCAAGAGAAAAGGGTAAAACAACAATGCTTTAAAGCCTTATCACTGAGGTGCAATAAAGGCAGATCCACACTTTGTACATGCTTTCCCAATTTCCTTTTATTCCCATCACACACACACACTTATAGACACACACTGCGGTTTGCCTCTCAAGCTGTTCCATCTTCCCTGACAAATATTACCCTCAGAAATCGATTAGAGTCATAAGCCTTTTCTTAAGGTTCTCGGTGATTTTGTTGTAGAAACGTGACATAGGGATGGGTGATGATATACAGTCCTCAATATTGTTTGTATGAATTTACACATAGAAAAATGTTATATTACGAAACCAATGTGATGATGTCACAAAACTCAGAGTGAACAAATAGTAAATTCTGGCTACAATTCAGTCCAGTTTGTGGTGGAAATGCACCTTACCAGTCGTATGTATAACTCAGAAAGTGAACCACAACAGTATAGTAACATCTGTAACCATTTAGACCAAGGGTCTTTAATGTTTGTCATTTGGGAACCCCCAGACTGATGGAGTGATGTAGTGAGGACTCCCTACTATACATACAGAATAGCTGTGAGTGAAGCATAATTCAGTTGGTGTGCCCTTTCTGACTGAAATACATTTTTGTATGCCTCAATTCATTAATTTGCTACATGTTCGATTCATGTAAGTACCGACATAGGTCCACTAGGGGTCACAACCCTGTCATTGAAGGGTTGTGACCCTTACACAGGTAGCAACCAATTAAGTTAAAAACTGATTTTCATAGGAAGACACATCATGGATTATTCGATCAACTCCAGAGATTTTTCCAATTCAATTCAATTTTATTTTAATCCAAGACTCACAGTTGGCTCCCAGTGAAGCCTCTAGAAAGTACTTTAGTCATCTGAAAGTGATTTAATAGAATACAAAAGAATGCCAACAAGGCTCTGTAGCCTAAAGTCTACAAGAGAATTGTAACATCTACAGATCGAAACAAAAGAAACTTGTTTCTCTGTTTAAAGAAAAACACTGTGTAAAATTATTAAGTTCACTTCATGTTGTTAGGCTAAAGTGTTGATGTCTATCCACATGATGCTGATTTTTAAGTAGGTTTACTTGTGTTGTTACTTATTCTGTCTGATTGTTTTCAGTTTTGTAGTTCAATTTTTAGAAGGTGACAACAAAAGTGTAATGTGGTGGCTCCTGAAGAGTTGCAAGCTAAGAGTACTTTCATAATTACTTATTTACTTCTGTTAGGCAGTTACTGCCATGTAAAAAAGTACACCCTTTGTCAGCTCCAATGACCAAATGCCCATTGATTTCATCCTACATAATTAAATAAAATTGGCAGATATTTGTTGTTCTATTAAGTATAGGCATTCGGCCTTTGCAGAGCATACTTCACTGCTTTTTTTAATTGGCACACAGTAATCAGCATACAAAAGTGTAATACCATTATATCCCTGGTGGAAAGACAACATAATTATAGACAATCATGTGAAATCCGCATTGCTTACATCTTTATTGCATCTTTTATTTACAAACGAAGCAGATCTCAGACTTTACATTTTCTCCATAACTTATGAAGGCTGTTTAAAATATAAAACAGAGATTAACTTCTATCCTTCCTGTTGAGAAGCCTTGCTAAACTGATGAGCCACAAGCACAAATAATCTGCAACTTGAGTGACAGCATTAAAGCAGCAGGCAGATCAGCAATCAGATGCTCATTTCCGAGTAATTTGATGTTGCTTGTGCAGTATTAACTCCATAGGTGGGCCTGTCTGTTTGGAGCGCTGAATTAGGAATTAAATGTCAGAGAACTAGCTCGGTTCACAGGAGATCTATAATGTAATAATGAATGTCACCTTGTTTGTGCAGAAATCTGCACTGATGGCGTTTCAGTTCCTTCAGGTATTCTCAGGCAAAATGCTCCCTGCATGTTGTGATCAATACCTGCCTTTAACTTGCTTGAGTGTAGAGCAGGATCTTTTTGCAGGTGTATTAATAGATATTAAATAAGAAACATGGCATAAACTAGCAGACATGAACATGATTTGTTAAATAGGTTAATCTAAAGTTTCGGAGCCCAGCTGAAGTTGTTTTGCTAATAAGACGTTCACAGAATTAGAGCAGCACCTGAGAAAAGGTGAAAGGGTTCACACAGAGGACAGAGAAGCCACTTTGCAGAGGTAGAGAAGGAAACAAGCAAATTCAACACTTGCAGATTGCAGCAAAAAGTTGGCAAGCCTAGAGTACAAAGAATTTATTGTGATGTTTAAGAAACCAGTTTGAGATTACTGAAGTTCCATGACATTTTTCTTTTGGAAGTAGCAATCTGACACAGCAACAAACTAAACAGTCGAATGAGCAGTTGTCTCCTGGCGATTATGTTGTCATTTGTGGTAATTTTGGTCATTATATAGAATAAAATAAGCATTTTGAACGTGTCTAGCTGAGAAATTCATTTTCTGTTGTGTCTATGTTTAAACTATTATCATTTAATTGATCTTTTGTTTTACACATTGTGACAAAGTGGTTCAGTTTGTGTTTACCACTTTTCCCTTATTCTTATTTCTGATTTATTTACTTTCGGTAGCTGGTCATAAAGCTTAAATTTAAACATTAGTTTGCAACTTTGCTTCACTTACTATCCCGGGTTTGTTTGTGTTAGCATTATGTTGCAGTTTCCATCTATTTATATGTTTGGGTTAAAGCTATTACTTCTGGACTATTGGTTGAATTTGTTTATTTTGTTTCAAAGTATATTCATGGTATTTGTTTTCCTTTTTATTCCTCATTGTTTGTTATAGTGTTTCCTTCTTGATTGGCTGGATGATGTCATTGATTACCTTGCTGGGTTCTACCAATTAGAGGGTTTTCTTTGGAGTATTGCTTTGTTTATTTTTCTTTAAAGTAACTTTTGAGTTAACTTCTATTACATGGTATATTTTGCAGATCCTTTCATTATGAAGATAAGTTTGTAAATTAGATTAGTAATTTTGTTTTTCTAGTTTCTCTGTTTAGATTTTGTTTTTGTTTTTCATATCTAATTGTGGCTTGGTCCACTCAAGCGCAGGTGTGTTGCCAACTGGCTATACAAACCAGTGAGCGCTTGGAAGCTAAAAGAGAGAGTGGTCTGAGTCAAAAGGAACAAATAATAAGTCAACAGAAGAATCTGAAACCGGTGGCGTATGCTGTTTTCTTGTTCACCTTGCTGCTCCTTGATAACACTACTTCACACACATGCAATGTAAAGTTGACTCTTATACAACAGTGGTAGAATTTACAGCATGCTCCTAAACTCTGTTCTTCATGAGTGAAGACTGAATGAAGAACTTGTAAACAAAGTTACTGGTTAACAGCCATTAGCCAGGGATGTTAGGAGCATTGCATGGATTTTTTATGCTCGCGTGGCTGCTTTTCAATTCACCCCTTCATCCCTTCCTACTTTATCTTCATTTGAAGGATAACAGGACAGATTATGTATCCTTGCATGTGTTTGCAGCATGTTTTTCTGTGTGGCATGGATGTGTGACCAATTCCAAAACTTAAACCGGAATCAGTACTGAAAGCTAAGGGGTTGCTGCTTCAGCATCAGAAGATGTGACCGATCAGTTTTTGTATCTTCACAATATTCTTCAAGGTTCCCATAGAACTTGGCAGCAATAAAATTTAATTATCTACTAATTTAAATTCTCTTTATAAATAACCAATTCCTAAAATAAATAACCCCCCTTACAAAGAATAGTGTCAAAATGATCTTTCAGAGCAGGGGGAGAGTGGATAGTGATCAATCAGTGAAGAAAAGCAACCAAAATATGGGAGTTAATAATAAAACTAAAGATGCCTGAATGTGAAGCAGAGCATTTTCCCTAAATAGTTACATTTAGATTACTTAAAAGTCTTCACAAACAAGAAATCAAGCCTCATTTAATGACAGTTTGTGACATAAAGTAAAAAAAATATATGCTAAGAAAATGAAATGACATGAATGTGAGCAAAGCTAAGATTACATTGCTAAAGAGTAAACACAACCCAAGTCATTAATTTGCATTCTTGTTGTTTTAGATAAGTTGTTCAATTTCATCCTCACATTTTTTTAAAGAACTTGTGCAGCAGGAATTACTCTGTACATATTTGCATTTGTCCATATGATTGAGATGTAGCTTTAAAATCAATAATAAATTGCCAAAATATTATCAAATACTTTTTCTTTCTTCATACATTGTACAGTGTCTGGTAAATAATTAAATGTTGCATCCTTTTATTCTCATCAGTGCTAAAAGAAAATATTGTGAAGGAAGAAACAACCAGATATCTCTGTATTTCATTAGTATTTTATGTAATAGACCTACACAAAAGAGTGCCTAATTCTGGGAGCTGGAGGAAAATGATGCATAGTTTTTAAAACTTTTACAAACAAAAAGCTGAAAAGTGTGACATCTATCTGAAGCATCTATACTAAGCTTGAACTTTGCTGTCCATCACAGCCTATTGCTGAACTGTTTGGGGGAGATCTCTGAACAACAGAGAGCTTATGAGCAGGAAATGGAAAATACAGTGTTCTGTCAACACAAAGTAAACAGTTGTACTACTGTAGTAGATTTTAAAATGCAGATTTATTTAAATGTCTTGGATTTAGACCTCTGCTGTTATGTTGCTAATAAGGCTATTACAGGAAAATCTGCAGGAAGTTTTCCAGGGTACCACTCCCTCATTAGTTTCATACACTGTATAAAGAAAAAGGTCCGTTTCCTATTTTCAACAGCACACTCAACGACAATATGCATCAATTCTTCTCACAGTGGTTTACAGCTAAAGAAAAATATTATTCTCAACAGCAAACATCCAAGTCAGGAAACAAAGTGTCAAATTAGGGTGATTCCAAAAAAGAAAATTATGTATTTATGTAACATTCAAGACCCAGTATTAATTTAATTAAACAACTTAAATTCTTGAATATCTACAGTAAAAGGGGTCATTAATGGTTTTGTGTTGAACCTCTGTTAATAAGCTCTGTTCGCCATGTCCAGGAATACAGCACATATCCAGCATTCAACATAAAACATCTACACAGCTAACAATAAGAACAGTGCATGGAGAATTTTTGAAAAACAAAACTGTTTCTCTCCACAGCTCTGTAGCCAGAGGCTCGCCTCAGGTCACAAATTATTGCTGTGAGATGGGGACCACCTTACTATTTAGGGTCAGTCAGCCATGCAGTAAGCATGGCTCACTGAAATGGTTGCTGAAAAGTTTATACTTTATTCTATACTTGATTCTAATGTACGTATTTAGAAGTAATAATGAAAGCATGTTTGTTAAGTATACTGAGCTGACCTGCTATTTCAAAAAGTAATTTGCTGTGGTCAAATGTTAAGCTGTTGCTACATCAACCTTCTTCACACAGAAATGCTAAAACAGGGCTTAGTTCAAATATGTTTATACTAGGACTGTCCAAATGTATAAAGACAACAAAGTAGTTTTTTTTAAGCATGCAAAACACGTCCAAAAGGCATCGCTGACATCCCTTAAGAAAAGAACATATTTGGCTTTTAAAAACTTTATTATTGAATGCTAAAAAAAAAAACTGTGATGTTATCTGAACTACTGTAGGTTGTGTTGCAATTTTCTGATGGAGAAGCTTGAAATTTTAATTGAAATTTCTTGATGTTATGCTGAACTCCACTCCATCTTTTAAAAATCATCTTGAAAAAAGTTGACAAAACCTATTTTCATCCACAAAATTTTAAACAGAGACCATATTTATGCATCCTAATTTGATGTTTCTTATTCTATCAAAATTGATTGAATCACCACTTTGTTATCCACAAACAGATCAAATCATAAAACAATTCAACCCATGTTTAACAAAGCTATAATTGCATTTGACAAAACCCTTTTTCTTATTTTATCAATCATCAATCATTTTAAGAACTATGATTTATTGCTTTTTTTTATAGACTTGCAAGCAGTCCTCACTTCAACCTAACCGGACATTTGTGAGATCATCTTGGCCATGACCTACACTGCATTAGATGACTTGTGAAAAATGTTGGTGGAAGAATGGGATGCCATCCCACACTGTTGTGCTTGTTTATGCTCCTCCCAACCACTACTGAGGGCCATGTTTGGTAACAGAAAATTGCCAGCATCTTGTTGCATTAAACGTCTATCATCCAATCCAATAAGAGAGGAGATAGTGAGTTTTCATTCTAAACTCTTCTGCTCATCCCACAAATGCATTTTTATTACAGAGTTAGCACAATATAATGGTGGAATATGGTGGCTTTCAAACAGTATAAGATTTATTGTCAGGAAACATTGTTTCAGCAATGAAGTAGTTAAATTACAATATTTGGAGAAGCATCAGAGAAGGTTGTAAATATTTAAAAAGTTTACCATAACATTTACTAGTAGTAGGGAGGGGTGAAAATGTCGTTTGTTTGTAGATGTTTCAAAATATTAAAAAAGCAGACTGCTGAGCTCGGCTAAGATGTCGAGAGTAGAATACAATACATCTACAAGTAATTTGATAACGCATTTGAAGACCAAACACAATGCAGTATTCAAAGAGTCTGCTACTAGTAACAGCACAACACAACCAACGTTGCAGCAAGTACTCCAGAAATGTAAAAAAATGTCTACGGACATTCCATGTGTGGTAAGGATAACTGAAGCTCTTACCCAGTTCATCGCTGTTGATGACCAGTCGTTTTCAGTGGGATGCAACTGCTTATGTCATGCAGTCTGGGGGCAGTCTGAGGGGGCTTGTTTTCTTAGGAAAACAAGCCACCTTGTTTTAAATAAAATAAATGTGTTTTAAAAGTCATTGTGTAATGTTTAAGTTCTAACTAATTAACCTCTCTGTATGGGAACTCAGTATTGGCAGCTACCCAACATGAAGTACTCATACTTGTACTCGGTCTAAAAACAACTGCCACCAGGACCCCCCTACTGTGAACATCATTAAGCTTTGTGTTTTTCTTCTATTTTGCCACTTTCATTCTCTGTTGTCTTTTAAGTGCTGTATCATCTATCTGCCAAGGACTAATGATTAAAGTTACCCTTTTGGCCAAATCTGGCACAATTACAGGATTTAACCATGGTACTTTATCTGCAATGTACATTTTTAATTATTAAACTACATTCTTAGTTTTCCATTGATTAATTAGTCATGAAAGAAAAGCATTCATTCACTTGCATCCTAATTACATTGACTTGGGAACCCATACCTTGCTTGACATTATATTTAGAGGTCAACCCAAGAATAAGGCAGAGTTCAGCACCAATTACAAAAACAATGGCCTACAGAGTCACATAGCTGCTTTAATTACAACTCCTAATGGTAAAAGGCAAACCCCTAACCATTACAAATTGCATTCTAATACGATGATTAAAACAGAGGAGAAGAAAGATTTTTTTTAAAGCACAACAGTCACTATGTCAGCTTCATTGGGAGCACCTTTACTGTGGCAGGTGGGAAGTAAGATTTTTTTAAAGAATAATTAATAATCTTTGGCTGGTTGGTAAATGTTTATATTTAGTCTCTTTTTTATTTGATTTTCCATTGAAAAGCTACTTTACAGTATCTTTTTGAGACATGACTGAGATCACTGGTTAGAGAATCTAAATAGCAAAAACAGACGTTAATTCCCACACAGCAACACATAACTGTTACCTTTTGACACACTAATAATTATTTAATTTAAGTATGTAATTTCTAAGAAAAACGTAATTAGATTTGGACATGTTATTTCAAGCAGGTCCAAATTCAAGAACACTTCTTGGGTCTTAAAGCTGCAGTAGAGAGTAGAGACCCTGTAAATTTGAACAAGAACACCTTACAAGTCCCTCCCCCTTGCTCTCTGCTGTTACACAGTCCACCCTGCACAGCGAGAGCCTGCTGTGAACACACAGGCTAGTAAGCAGGGCGTCCGGGCGAGGGAACATTGTGTCCATTTTTGGCAATCACCATAAGGGATCTGTGTGCTGTGCTTTGTGTGATCCCTCACCTAGGACCTGTTTGCCTTGGGTGACCCTACCTGGGGCTTAAAGCCCCTGACAACATAGCTCCTAGGATCAGTGGGACACTCAAACCCCTCCACAACGTTAAGGTGGCAGCCCAGGGAGGGGCATGTGAAACTTTTATTTATTATTTACAGAAAATAGCTCATTTACAGATGAACAACAAGCAACATGAGATTTTAAGGAATCATTGTAGAAACATTCTAAAAAAAGAAAGTTTGTCTAGAAGATTCATATTTTTTCCCCACTGCTTGCATCTAGAAATATAACATTAAAGATTGAATAGCTTGACAAAAACAAATTGCCGTTGACCAAAAATAATTAGAGTATCTCTGCATATGTGTATGGTGAAAGTTGGCTGATTTGTGGCAAAGTGCCTGATAAAATCTTTACCTTGTCATTTGATTTATAAAAGGAATAAATGAAAAAATTATCTCGTTGTCAGTCTTCAAAGCTTATAAATCAAAATAAATCAGCACAATGTAATTAGGTATGCTCCTTTACATTTTTTTCACAATACCAATCCCACCTCCCCAAATTCCTTCTTCAGTTTCTGTCTTGCACTTTTTGATATCCTCTCTAACTCCAATTCAAAAGGACAAATACTTCATGCAGTCACTATAGCTCTACATTGGTATTATATTTCTCAATTTAGCTGAGAGACAGGCACCAGTATATATTATTCCTCAGCCAGACAGCAATCTTACACAAAGTACATGGAGAGAAAGGGAGGAGAGGCTTCAAGACATTAAAGGAATTATGAAAGTTGAACAGAAAAATGGAGGGAACAGAATAAACCTATGTGGCTCAGCAGTGTCATGTTTTTTAGCTACTGGGTCCTAAACTGCAAGAGTTGTTGGATTTAAAGCAACAGTATGGCATCTATGTCTTACCTAAGAAGGTTTAGAAGGGTTTCGATGTAAATGGTGCCAATTTTAATTTTATTACCTAAGGTTAAGCAGAAGAAATCATTTGAGCTAAATATTTTGTTTACTTGGATTTATTTTTCAGAGATGTCAAAACTGAAATGTAAGCCATGTAAAAATGCACCACTTCAAACAGCTAGCACATAACCAGTGGCAGTTTCTTAGTACTAATTACAAGTAATTTCATCACATGGGAAATGCTACAAGATATTGAGTGTATTGATTATTCTGAAAGTTATAATACAACATTTATAAGCCACGGTGATAATGAGGGATGACGAGCTTTTCTACCATACCCCCCGCCCTGAGTACAAATGATCAAGCTGGAGAGAGCAATTCCTCATGGCTACATAGGGAATTAGAGAATTCACAAGTAAGATGGGGAGACTCAGACACATGAAAGCAGAAGAGGAGGGAGATATGTGCAGGAGAAGGAGGGGTAGGGCTGTGAAGTGCTGACAGCAGGTAAAGGGTAAAGAGATAAGAGAAGTAAGGGAGTCACCTCAAGAGGAGTAGACAGCCAGTGAGGTGAAGGGGGTGGAGAGCAGATGGCCTTGAGAAAAGAAGCTAGGAGGCAACTTTGAGAAATGTTCCACGATGAAGAGAAACAAAAAAAAAAGAATGAATGTTAAAAATAAGGAGAAACCATAGATATGGAAATAGGATGTGTCATTCAAGAAAGGAGCCAGGGGTTTAAAACAAAACCAAGTTTGACATGAACTGACATCCTGAGAGCAAAGGAAAGCTAGAATAGGACAGTCGCGAGGAACATTTGGTTGGTAAGGAAAAAAAGAGAAGTGATAAGAATAAACAGAAAAAAAACAACAATGTTTAGTGTTAGCCCTATATGTGATCTAGTAGATTGCATTTACAATGTAAATGTAAATATAGTTAGGAATTTATTTTTATCAAAATCGATGTCAAAATTCGAAGTCTAAAATTCTTATTGTTCAAGCAACCCATAAAAATTCTGAAGAATTTTAGATAAGAAATATAAATACTGTCAAAGGAATTGTGATTTATTACAATAATAAATAACTAACTGATCATGTTTGTAAACCTAAAAACACTCTTGCTGTAATGGGGATTTTTATTTTTGCTGGTTGAACTATTTTTCTCCACTACTGATTACATCGGAGTATCAATAAACATTAATATTTTTGAAAAAATATGACTCAATCCAAATATTTAATGGTGAGTAGTCATACAACTGCTGTACAGATGTAGCTTAGTAAGTAGTAATAGTAAGGTTTAATTTTAGATTGGTATTGTGTTTGAGACTGACAGTATACAGTGACAGATGTATTAACAAAAAAGACTGATATTTTCAAAAGATATTGTCACTTTTATTGTCATCCTAAAGACAATGACTCTTATGCATACTATTGCCCATAGCAGCTATTAGGATTGTAATACAATAATGACTGATGCTTTTCACAATTATAAGTTCACAAAGCTTCTTTCTAAATAGCTCTCACTGGCCTAATATCCTCTATTTAACACTGAAAAACAAATTGATCTGCCCTAAAGACAAATCAGCATCTGTGACCTCATTTGATTTTGTTTCCTCTTTGTGTCCTCCTTTGTTTTTTGTTTTTTTGTTTTTCTATTAAAGCAAGTTTTGGTAATATTTGAAGAATCTTCCTGAAGAACATGCAAGGTCAGGCATGTATGTTGGATAAGCTGACTTGTATTATAGCCTCCACTCTAATACATCCCAAAGGTTTTGAATCAGGTTGAGATTAGGAATCTGTACAGGACAGTCAGGTTCACATAACTCACTCTTTCACACACTTAGGAACCTTGCTTTTTTCAACGGGGATATGTCAATTGTCCAAAAGGTCTTGGTATGCTGCAGCATTTTATTTTTACAGAAACTAAGGGGTTGAGCCCGATTTCTGAAAATAAGCCACACACCATGATACCCTCTGCACCAAACTTGACTCAGTTCCATCAGGGCAAGTTCTGTTCTTCTGGCAGCAGCAAGACCCACACTCTCTTATTGGATAGCCAGAGGGAAAGGCAAGATTTGTTCCTTTAATGAACATGTTTCCAGTCTCCAGTAGCAGCATGCTTTACACCATTTCATCTGGCACTTGATAATGTACAGGGGTTGGACAATGAAACTGAAACACCTGTCATTTTTGTGTGGGAGGTTTCATGGCTAAATTGGACCAGCCTGGTAGTCAGTCTTCATTGATTGCACGTTGCACCACTAAGAGCAGAGTGTGGAGGTTCAATTAGCAGGGTAAGAGCACAGTTTTGCTCAAAATATTGAAATGCACACAACATTATGGGTGACAAAAGTTCAAAAGAGGACAAATTGTTGGTGCACGCCTTGCTGGCGCATCTGTGACATCACAAAGACAGCAAGTCTTTGTGATGTATCAAGAGCCACGGTATCCAGGGTAATGTCAGCATACCACCAAGAAGGACGAACCACATCCAACAGGATTAACTGTGGACGCAAGAGGAAGCTGTCTGAAACAGATGTTCGGGTGCTAACCCGGATTGTATCCAAAAAACATAAAACCACGGCTACCCATATCACGGCAGAATTAAATGTGCTCTTCAACTCTCCTGTTTCCACCAGAACTGTCGGGAGCTCCACAGGGTCAATATACACAGCCGGGCTGCTATAGCCAAACCTTTGGTCACTCATGTCAATGCCAAATGTCGGTTTCAATGGTGCAAGGAGTGCAAATCTTGGGCTGTGGACAATGTGAAACATGTATTGTTCTCTGATGAGTCCACCTTTACTGTTTTTCCCACATCCGAGAGAGTTACGGTGTGGAGAAGCCCCAAAGAAGCGTACCATCCAGACTGTAGCATGCCCAGAGTGAAGCATGGGGGTGGATCAGTGATGGTTTGGGCTGCCATATCATGGCATTCCCTTGGCCCAATACTTGTGCTAGATGGGCGTGTCACTGCCAAGGACTACCGAACCATTCTTGAGGACCATGTGCATCCAATGGTTCAAACATTGTATCCTGAAGGCGGTGCCGTGTATCAGGATGACAATGCACCAATACACACAGCAAGACTGGTGAAAGATTGGTTTGATGAACATGAAAGTGAAGTTGAACATCTCCCATGGCCTGCACAGTCACCAGATCTAAATATTATTGAGCCACTTTGGGGTGTTTTGGAGGAGCGAGTCAGGAAACGTTTTCCTCCAGCAGTATCACGTAGTGACCTGGCCACTATCCTGCAAGAAGAATGGCTTAAAATCCCTCTGACCACTGTGCAGGACTTGTATATGTCATTCCCCAGACGAATTGACGCTGTATTGGCCGCAAAAGGAGGCCCTACACCATACTAATAAATTATTGTGGTCTAAAACCAGGTGTTTCAGTTTCATTGTCCAACCCCTGTAGGGCTTTAATGCAGTTGCTCAGTCATGGAATCCTATTCCATGGAGTTCTCTATGCTCTGTTCCTTGATCAAATCAGCTGGCCACAAAAAGTTTAATGGTTGTTAGCTATTAATTCTGCAGAAAGTTGTCGACCCCTGTGCACAATGCACATCAGAGTCCACAGACCCTTCTGTGATAATGTGGCCTGTACACCTGTGGTTATAGAAGGGATTGGAACACCTTAAATAATTTTGAGAAAGTCACCTAAGCTGGATTTAAATTCTGCCTTTAGTTCAATCTGATCATTCCTCTAAAATCTTAAGGTGTTCTCTGGTATCTGCAACATGGCACATTGTTGCCATTGATATACTTTTTTTCGCTGGTTGTATTTAAGCAAAAAATTATATTTATAAAATTGTATTTACTTACTAATATTTACTTTGGCTAACATCAAAGTTTTGGAAAAAAAAACACATGCACATCCCATGTGTCAAATCTTTAATACCGGTACTATTCACTCTAACAGCCATGAAACCACATTGTTCTGAAAATGTTCTCCAACACAAATCAACAGTATTTTCATCTGAAATTGTACCACAGAGAAGGAAGTTTGATGTCATACAGATCAAATCAGCACAGAGTAGGCACAATGAGACAGGTTCTTACCTTCCTTGCAGTACTTCCCCCTGAAGCGGGTGTGGGTGCAGTCACAGTGAACTTCTCCATATTGAATTGAACAAAACCCTCCATTGAAGCATGGGTTTTGTTTGGTGCAAAGGTATTCCAGGTCACTCTCAATGCCCTGGCTGTTTAACAGTGTAGGTGGCATCTCCCCCACCTTTAGATTGGTGATTAAGCCCATGAATGGTGGCTCATACTTTACAGTGCTGGAGGTCAGAGCAGAGAGGCGCACATCAAGAGGGATCCCACCCACGAATAGATCACTGACCACTGCCATTTCCTTCCTCTTTGATTTGACCTCAGCCAATTTTGTCTCTCCATCCACTATTAGCAAAGTCTTACGAAAATTGCGGGTGAGCAAGACCATGTGCCAGCGGTCGTCATTCACTCGTGTTTCCATGTGCAAAATGGCTGGCTCAGCACAGTGGATGGCAAAGCGCAATTGAAAGCGCCCACCAGCAATCAGCAGCTCCAAGAAGTCACAGTTCCCACCATCATCCAGATAAAGCACCGAGGCTTGGCTGATGTTGGTCTTGAGACTGAAGCTCAGCTCACCCACGGATCCAGCTTCCCAGCGCCCATAGCGTGCATACTGGCCTGTTGCCCCACCAAATTCCAGCATGTCCACTGTAGCTAGCATGCTGAAAAGGGCCAAAGGCCACAGGGGCCAACATAGGAATCTTAACACCATTGACATACTAAAATTTGGAAAGTTGTCTTCTGTCTTTTTGATGAATTGTTGGTCTGATAGGCCACAGAGCCAAGCCACAGCTTCACTTTAGATAAGTTGTAAAAAAGAAAGATTAGCAATGATCACTGGAACCCTATTCCAATTTTTCTGGCCAACAGGCACTCTTTCCCTTCACTTCCTGAAACTTTTTCTCTTTTCTTTATCCTGACTCTTTCCTTTGTTTCTCCATCAGTTGGTGCCTCTGGGATTGAAAAGTAGCAGAATAGTAAAAGAGGGAAAATGTAATAATTTTATTCCCTGGCAAATATTTTGAAGGTGTTATTCTGTACCTTGGACTAAAAGGTCTCTAGAATCTAGATTTTGAGAATATTGTGCCAAAAACCTTGGGGAATGATTGTTTTAAAAAAAAGGAATTAAAAATAAAGTGGCCACAGCAGCTTTAAAAGGTATCAGCTGCAGTATATAAGAGGTTCATAATTTCCCCATGGCCTCCCACGTCTCTGAAGCCTTAGGAAAATTTATGTGGGTATGGGTTCCATGATTGTAGCAGCAACCTAGAAAAAAAGAAGAAAAAGACAACTATAAATTATATGCCAACAATTTCAAGAAAATTCTAATTCAGTATATTCAAAAAATTAACTAAAATAAAATCTACTTTTTTCTGTTAAGGACAAACTGAAATATACTGAGCTTGGTGCTGTCATAATCAAACCATGAACTAAAGTTCAACATAACTGCTAAATGGGCAGAGAGCAATCATACACATAGATTGTTCATATTTGTAAATCACATCCTTTCACTGTGGCACAAACACATATATACTACAGACATGCATTTGCAAACACACGCATCATTAAATACAATGCTATTCAGAGTGGAGTGCTGCAGAGGCAATAGCTATGTGAATAGCAGATCTTGACCCTAGGGCTCAACCTGAACCCCAGCCATTAATTCTTGAGTGAGATTTAATTTCCATCACAGATTGTCTACAATTAAAACAAGGCTCAACCCTGCTCATGCTATTTTTCACTACCCTATATTGCTTCAATGTAACAACAGCAATGATGTCTGGATACAAGAAAAGGAAGGAAAATTACAGAGAGAAAGAAGCAGCATAACCATAATCTCAATGCGCAACACTGAAGAAGATTAGAGAGGACAGAGGAAACAGCCAGAACTGTGAGAGACAGACTGTAAGGGAAAAATTCAATTTAGGCCATTTGCCATTCTTGATGTTCTTGTTTGTTTAACATAAAAAAACATATTAATTGTATTCAAAAGAATACATTTAAAAAAAACAAAAAAAAACAACAATGACCAGGTTGTAAAGTCTTTATTTTACCTTAGGACATATCTGAAGACAAACATAGCTGTTTATTAGGTTATAATTGATTATAAAAAAACAAAAGTCCACAAAAAATGTGTCAGACAATTCTCTATTAAGTGTTTTATATAGTTTAGATATAGTTTGTGTAGTATTGCTGTAGGGGGGCAGTTTCTGCAGTTGCTTGTGGTAAGCGGCTCCATATTACTTCTGCATTATGATATTTGACGGAAAAAAAAATGTCAAAACGAGGCAAAAAATGCTCTTCCTTTCTGTTTCCTTATTTAAAATTATTTATAACTATTTATTATAATTATTTATTTTTTATGCTGACAACAGATAAAAAAATCACAATAGAACTTTCTTTACAGACTGTGATTAATCTGAAACATTATACAAAGTATGGAGAGGCATCTGACTGAACCAAATGCCTCTCCCTTACAACATCAACATAACTTATTCATCTACAGAACTTTATGGGTGTTTTGTGCTAGCTTACAACAAGAGCTACATGTTCAGAGAATGACATAGAGATAGATGAAAGGTTAAAAAAAATCAGCTTATATGTGTGGGGCAATCCCAGAGGATTCCTGAAAAATTTTTGTATTTTATTAAAAAAAGCTCCCAACTAATTCCCAGACCCCGTCCATTAAATAAATTAATAGATTAATCAAATATTAACTCAACACAATAGCCTATATCAATACAGACCAACACATACCTTAACACTTTTTGACATATGGCTACCAACAGGAGCAGAGCTATATTGAAAGAAAATGACAGAAACAAAAACACATTTTGCAAATAAGGCCTAATAAGGTACAAACTTCATATAATCAAATAAACACATGACCACCTAATTAAACCTGCTTCATAGCTACAGCAATGGAACACTTCTCTCAGCAAAAGAAGTGCCTGAAGTTTGCCTTTGCAGATGCTGTGCCGCATCTCCATGATCCTTAAGTTTAGATTCACAGGAAGTTTGTTTTGGTTTTGCTATGCTCCATTTTTGAAGCCCAATAAATCTCTCTTTGAGGTTTGCTTCCAGGAGTGTTTTAATGGAGTGCACACATAACGGTTGTCAAATAACTGTTGATGTGCATTGCTTGAATCAGCTTATTTGGGTAAACCATCAGGTTAGAGCGTGAAGTGCAGTGTAGAGTGTGGTCAAGCTAGGATTTGATGCTCATCAGAAATGCTGTTGAAAACGTTTACATCCCTCATAGTTTAACACTGCTGGGTTTTGTTCTGTTAAGGGGTTTAAGAACCCGTACAACAATTTTCATACATAATTTTCATGTAGTTCAGTTAGGATAAAGTATCTTCTGAAAAGCACTTTGTGTCTGCAGAAGAGATAAAATCAGCCTAGTTTATTTTGGGCCTGTATGTGAAAGTTCTCAATCTGCATTTTCTGTATTGATCTTCAGAAGATAGCACATTTATTCCCCCAATGCATGATAAACAGTGTTGCATTGGAAGGTTTATTCCCAGTTATTTTAGAAGTTAAAACAGCAACTCAAATGAAAAAATTATAATTACTAAAGAACGAGTACTGATATCTATAACTTACATAAGAGCTTAATTACTCTGCAAGTTTTCACTTCTATCTGATTAAAGTCTTAAGCACTGCTGAGACAGAATTTATTGCTCTCTAATCATTGTTGCTTTTGTCAAGATTCAGCCAGTCTATGTTTCATCCATCTATTTCCTAGTTACCAGCAAATACTGGTAGGTTCAACAAATTGGACTATTAAATCTCACAGACACCAATTGAAAGATTACAGACTTTTAGGTATCTAAACAGCCAAACTGTCGAATAAAACCACCTATAGGTGACCAAACAAATGTTATGAAGCATGAATATTTACTTCCTTTGTTTAATTATGAAATATATTCAGTGTTAGTCACTTTTGTATGAGCTTGCATGAAGACATGACATTGCATTGTTGAAAATTGCAATGCTGATAATTATTATGATTAAATTATATGTTCCTCATTACTTTTTCCCCCATTATTACAATGTTACACTTCACTCTCTCTCTCTTTTAGCATATTGTTTACTAAGATCTAGTTTAGCCATGGTAATGACCGACAGCTAAAGTCCATCCAACTAGTTAAATATATATAATTAAAATTGTTGCATGCAAAATTGGAATGCATGGCACATTAATAAAAAAAAAGCCTCCCTAACATTGCCTCCAAACAGTCTGCTTTTATGAGACTTTGTACTTATCTACATTTTTTCTCATCTATGAAAGGCGAGGTGAGGTAATATTTTTGTAATAAAATTTTTGTATGTGTTTGTAATTCATATTTATCACATACAAAGCCTGCTCCTTGTCATGAGCATTTGAATCTTTAATCTGTGTGAAGTTCGAATTAATCTAGTAAACCCCTGAGCAAAGCAGAACTCCTGAATACAACAGTAGGTGGCAGCAGACCTGGCGCTAAAGCTGAATGGGCGGGCCTTGGTAAGTATGTGGGCCCGCCCAAGACAGATTACAAACCCCGTGTAAATTAAATGGCAACTATGCAATACTTTCACCCAAGACAACCAGCAGAAGGCGGTGTAGGTTATTAAGTAGGATTTTGGAGGCTGTAAAGAAGACACTTTGATATGTTAGTATGCCAAAATGGGCTGTACTGATAATAATAATAATAATAATTATTATTATTATTATTATTATTATTATTATAGTAACCAGAGGAAACAATTCTAAGGAATAAATAACTGAGTAAAATAATAACCAAAGGGACCTAACAATGAGGGGAGAATGACCTAATAAGTAAGGGAAATAAACATGAAAGTAAACAATAACTAAAGAGGATCCAAGGACAAGGGGAGGAACTACTAAGGGGTATGAGTGAAGGAAAGTTAGATTAAAGAAGAACAGAAGGACATAAATAAACTAGTGAGTGGGTGGATAATAAATAGGAAGAAGAAGGCAAAAAGAATAAATGACAAACTATAACCAAACAAAGAATCACAACATGAGGAAAAAATACTTCACAACAAAACCAAAACAAAGCCAAAACTGGCAGATCCTGACATTCACGTCTCTTCAGGAGAGGTTCTTGTACATTTGCCTTCAGGCTTCCGGAGTTAATGTGTTTTAAATACAATGATATATAATATAATGCAGTGCTAGTTTCTAAGATTTCTACAACCCATGAGCTAAAGTTTAATGCAAACTTAATTAAGAGTAATTACTCAGCATTTTCTGGTGACTGATGTACACTTACATATCGCTGTCATGATTCTTTATTTTGTATTAATAAACAACATGGTTATTTCATTTAAATGGCTACATAAATGCTTATTTACATATTTATATAAAAAAATATACTGTTTACTGGGCCCCCCCAAAATTAGCCCCAAGTTATCCATATGTAAGAGCAAGGATCATAACAAGAGCAATTAATGATGGTGTCCTTTGAATGACTCATCAAATACAATCCAACCTTCAAATGTCTCCCCTGCAATATGACACTTTCAATCATGTGACATAAGGAGCTGATGACCCACATGAAAACCCTACAACCTTGATCATTCACATTGTCTTCAACGTTTTTTTTTATATAAAAATGTGTATTTTCTTACAGAGGATAATAATCCTTTTTTTTTTTAAGCTTTTATGTAAAAGTTGGCTGTTTTGATCAGTGTTAGTTGGAAGTTCTGAAATAAAGATCTAAGACTCCACTCCTGCTTGTCATCTCATTTTTTATAAATTTCCACATTGGTTACCCCGAAATTCTCCACATGTCTTTCGAGAGTGGTGGCAACAGGGCATCAGCTGTTTTGCTGTTCCCTCTGCTGTTTTTGCAGCTCAAATCAAGCTACAGATCTCCTAAAACCCACTCACTTGGTCCTGAATGAGTGGGATGTGGTGGCTCATCCCCCACTACAAGGCCAGCCCTCACACCCTTCCAAAGTATGAGACCCTGTTTCTGCCCCTGTTATGGTTTCATCTCCCTTTCTGGCATGTGTGTTTTTTGGCTGTTCAGCTCAGTGTTCTCAGGAAGTTCTGTAGTAAAGATCTGAGACTCCACTCTGGCCTGTTGTGTCGTTTTTTTTAACAACAACAAGGATTTTTTAACAATACATTGATTTGAAAGTATGACTTGGATAATGACATAATCACAATATTAGTGTGTGCATTAATACATTTGCAAAATATTGTATTGAATGCAATATTTGTTGGTTGTTATTTCCAGTTGTCACAAATACTCATTTTACATGCGAACACCATATCCAGCCTGTTGGAAGGAGTCTCACTACAGTTGCTGCCAATACTTGACATGGACAACAGTACACAAGATGCTAGGTTACAAAGAGTGTTGGAAATAATATCACATTCCAGCTTATACTGTAATTATTATGCAGACCTCATCTTAAGTATTTGTTTTCACAGGTATGATTACTCAGTTTAAGAACAGCCTGCTTTTGAAAGGGATTACAGTTTGTATTAACATGATATGACTAAACATAAAGTGAAATGGATTACTTGCAGATTTTAAAATTTATGACTAAAAAGTGATGAATAACAAGTAGGTAATCTTTGTCATACTCCATTAGTGTTAGGTATTTGAGTTTCTTTAAAGTCTCTGTTTCTTCATTTGTCTGTTGTTTATACTCATTTAGTGTTGTTGTTTTAGTTCATTCCTTAGTTTACATTTGTTCTTCTTCATTTTTGTTCTTGTACATTTAGATTTCTCTGTTTCTACATACCTCTGTTCTGCTCGTGGGTCAATTATTCTCCCTCTTCCCCAACTTCTCAGCCTTCATGGGTCTCAGCTGTTCCTCATTCCCACATGATTCCCCTCACCTGCTTGCCAGGCCTACTTGTCCCCCGTATTTAATCTTTCTGCTTTTCTTCTGTTATTCTGCTCCATGCCCTATGCTCCGTTACATCGCCTGTTACTCTGCCCATGCTCCGTGTCCTGTTTCTCTTGTAAGTTTGCCAAATCTTTTATTATTAAAGCATTCTACTTTTCAACATGCTGCCCTCAAGTTTGCATCTGCAATTTGGTCCAGCAAACAATCCTTTAAACCTGACAACCTTATTATTGTTATTTTTTTTTCAATCAATTTACTGTTAGTTATTACAAAGTTGAAGTTGTCACTATGGTGTGTCACATTTCATTGTTCAGTTGCAATCATTAGTGTTACCAGCAGCTGATAAAAGCCATATTTGTTTATTAGCCAATATATTTTGAGATAAATTGAGTTCAGCAACAATCTTAGTTACTTATGCTTATGTTTCCATCTAGTTTTAGGATTTGCAGTTCTGAAACTTAAAGAAATTGCTTTGAGCATGGCAGAAAACCTGTCTCTGTTCTTTTGTCAATAAAAACTAATGCTCTCCCTCAAATTATGTCTAAAGTAGCAAAAAAGCTGGTAGAAATTTACGCTGAGAGCAATCTTTAGCCACCGTCATAAACCATCACTAGACATTTTGTCCATACAAAGCTCTTCACCTTTCAGAATACCTCAGTGGTCATGTGAGCCACCATTGACCCATTTCCTTTCTCATTACCCCATGGGGAATGCTGACATACAGGTCCTTCTCAAAAAATTAGCATATTGTGATAAAGTTCATTATTTTCCATAATGTCAAGATGAAAATTTAACATTCATATATTTTAGATTCATTGCACACTAACTGAAATATTTCAGGTCTTTTATTGTCTTAATACGGATGATTTTGGCATACAGCTCATGAAAACCCAAAATTCCTATCTCACAAAATTAGCATATTATTAAAAGGGTCTCTAAACGAGCTATGAACCTAATCATCTGAATCAACGAGTTAACTCTAAACACCTGCAAAAGATTCCTGAGGCCTTTAAAACTCCCAGCCTGGTTCATCACTCAAAACCCCAATCATGGGTAAGACTGCCGACCTGACTGCTGTCCAGAAGGCCACTATTGACACCCTCAAGCAAGAGGGTAAGACACAGAAAGAAATTTCTGAACAAATAGGCTGTTCCCAGAGTGCTGTATCAAGGCACCTCAGTGGGAAGTCTGTGGGAAGGAAAAAGTGTGGCAGAAAACGCTGCACAACGAGAAGAGGTGACCGGACCCTGAGGAAGATTGCGGAGAAGGGCCGATTCCAGACCTTGGGGGACCTGCGGAAGCAGTGGACTGAGTCTGGAGTAGAAACATCCAGAGCCACCGTGCACAGGCGTGTGCAGGAAATGGGCTACAGGTGCCGCATTCCCCAGCCTGGGCTACAGAGAAGCAGCACTGGACTGTTGCTCAGTGGTCCAAAGTACTTTTTTCGGATGAAAGCAAATTCTGCATGTCATTCGGAAATCAAGGTGCCAGAGTCTGGAGGAAGACTGGGGAGAAGGAAATGCCAAAATGCCAGACGTCCAGTGTCAAGTACCCACAGTCAGTGATGGTCTGGGGTGCCGTGTCAGCTGCTGGTGTTGGTCCACTGTGTTTTATCAAGGGCAGGGTCAATGCAGCTAGCTATCAGGAGATTTTGGAGCACTTAATGCTTCTATCTGCTGAAAAGCTTTATGGAGATGAAGATTTCATTTTTCAGCACAACCTGGCACCTGCTCACAGTGCCAAAACCACTGGTAAATGGTTTACTGACCATGGTATCACTGTGCTCAATTGGCCTGCCAACTCTCCTGACCTGAACCCCATAGAGAATCTGTGGGATATTGTGAAGAGAACGTTGAGAGACTCAAGACCCAACACTCTGGATGAGCTAAAGGCCGCTATCGAAACATCCTGGGCCTCCATAAGACCTCAGCAGTGCCACAGGCTGATTGCCTCCATGCCACGCCGCATTGAAGCAGTCATACCTGCAAAAGGATTCCCGACCAAGTATTGAGTGCATAACTGTACATGATTATTTGAAGGTTGACGTTTTTTGTATTAAAAACACTTTTCTTTTATTGGTCGGATTAAATATGCTAATTTTGTGAGATAGGAATTTTGGGTTTTCATGAGCTGTATGCCAAAATCATCTGTATTAAGACAATAAAAGACCTGAAATATTTCAGTTAGTGTGCAATGAATCTAAAATATATGAATGTTAAATTTTCATCATGACATTATAGAAAATAATGAACTTTATCACAATATGCTAATTTTTTGAGAAGGACCTGTAATCTTGAATGACTCTGGTCCACAGAGTGCAGCTATATTCAAACTGCAGTGCAAAGTGTCCCATTTGTTATTTTTATTTTCTCACTTGAGACAAAGACTGGGTGTTCTACAGTCAGCAACAACAATAGAACAACAATGAAAATCTTTACTTGCTATTAAATACTAAAAGGCATCTAATGCAGTAACTAAATAAATGTAGGAATGATAAACTGAATTGGTTGTTTTAAAGGCAAGTACTAATCTCTTTCCACATTGGCAACTTTATTTTTATGGAAATACATTTACGACTTTGTTTCAGTTTAACTGACTTTTGAGGAATTTAATATCTGTTTTGCTGTGAATGCAATGAGGATTCTTATGTGCATGTACACATTTGCAGCCTGCCTTGGCATTAATGTGTTTTCAATTTTAATCCAGCTCTTGCAGAGCTCCGCCTTGGCCCCAGGTCTTTAGATTCCCCACAGACAAGTGCAGACTTGTTGTATGGAGTAGTGCCAGACTTTCATCTTCTTTCTTCAGCAAATATTCAGCTGACAATCAGATTAGGCCTGCTTTGAATAATTCACTCATCATCTGTGCTAAAAAGATTTCAGTGGGGTGCATTTCTTATCACTATAGTGAACACACCATTTAGACTTGTAAATATAACAACGACACACCTTTCAAGTATCATAAAATGGCTAAGAAAACTCAAACATTTGCACAGTTCAATAATCTAGACAAAGGATAATAGAGAACTGGCTCACAAAATAATGTATAAAAGAGTTAAACCGAGGACTTTGTAGAATATAGCTTTCACATGAATACAAATAGACACTCAAAGCATAACCTAGTAAAGCAAAAGTCATTAATCTCAGCCAGTGAGATGCCCATTGGTGCACCATCAGTCAGCATGAAGTTGCTGCTGCTGCTACCACTGAGCTCTAATTACCCAGAGCAGCATGTGAAGATACTTTTAATATTTTTGGTCAAGATGGAAAACATGGACAGTGCAAAAAGAAATTAAGAGACAGGGATCAACAATATTTAAAATAAGATGTGCTGGGTCATTACAAATAAAATATCAAATTACTGTTGCGTTATGTTCACATTCAATCATGGTAAAGTGTTAAAGGTGTTAAAATGAGATGAATGCCAAGAAAAAGTAAAGGAGTGGGGTTGGGGTGTTGGGCGATCAACAATTTGTAGAACTTTATCAGAAATAACTAAAACTATGTGACACATGTACAGGTCCTTCTCAAAATATTAGCATATTGTGATAAAGTTCATTATTTTCCATAATTCCAAAATTTAACATTCATATATTTTAGATTCATTGCACACTAACTGAAATATTTCAGGTCTTTTATTGTCTTAATACGGATGATTTTGGCATACAGCTCATGAAAACCCAAAATTCCTATCTCACAAAATTAGCATATCATTAAAAGGGTCTCTAAACGAGCTATGAACCTAATCATCTGAATCAACGAGTTAAATCTAAACACCTGCAAAAGATTCCTGAGGCCTTTAAAACTCCCAGCCTGGTTCATCACTCAAAACCCCAATCATGGGTAAGACTGCCGACCTGACTGCTGTCCAGAAAGCCACTATTGACACCCTCAAGCAAGAGGGTAAGACACAGAAAGAAATTTCTGAATAAATAGGCTGTTCCCAGAGTGCTGTATCAAGGCACCTCAGTGGGAAGTCTGTGGGAAGGAAAAAGTGTGGCAGAAAACGCTGCACAACGAGAAGAGGTGACCGGACCCTGAGGAAGATTGTGGAGAAGGGCCGATTCCAAACCTTGGGGGACCTGCGGAAGCAGTGGACTGAGTCTGGAGTAGAAACATCCAGAGCCACCGTGCACAGGCGTGTGCAGGAAATGGGCTACAGGTGCCGCATTCCCCAGACCTGGGCTACAGAGAAGCAGCACTGGACTGTTGCTCAGTGGTCCAAAGTACTTTTTTCGAATGAAAGCAAATTCTGCATGTCATTCGGAAATCAAGGTGCCAGAGTCTGGAGGAAGACTGGGGAGAAGGAAATGCCAAAATGCCAGAAGTCCAGTGCCAAGTACCCACAGTCAGTGATGGTCTGGGGTGCCGTGTCAGCTGCTGGTGTTGGTCCACTGTGTTTTATCAAGGGCAGGGTCAATGCAGCTAGCTATCAGGAGATTTTGGAGCAGTTCATGCTTCCATCTGCTGAAAAGCTTTATGGAGATGAAGATTTCATTTTTCAGCACGACCTGGCACCTGCTCACAGTGCCAAAACCACTGGTAAATGGTTTACTGGCCATGGTATCACTGTGCTCAATTGGCCTGCCAACTCTCCTGACCTGAACCCCATAGAGAATCTGTGGGATATTGTGAAGAGAACGTTGAGAGACTCAAGACCCAACACTCTGGATGAGCTAAAGGCCACTATCGAAGCATCCTGGGCCTCCATAAGACCTCAGCAGTGCCACAGGCTGATTGCCTCCATGCCACGCCGCATTGAAGCAGTCATTTCTGCAAAAGGATTCCCGACCAAGTATTGAATGCATAACTGTACATGATTATTTGAAGGTTGACGTTTTTTGTATTAAAAACACTTTTCTTTTATTAGTCGGATGAAATATGCTAATTTTGTGAGATAGGAATTTTGGGTTTTCATGAGCTGTATGCCAAAATCATCCGTATTAAGACAATAAAAGACCGGAAATATTTCAGTTAGTGTGCAATGAATCTAAAATATATGAATGTTAAATTTTCATCATTACATTATGGAAAATAATGAACTTTATCACAATATGCTAATATTTTGAGAAGGACCTGTATAAGCCTGTTTGACTGGGTCATTGCAACACTTTCACTCTATTCCCTTTCGGCCCTTCTGTTGTGGATTTAATTGTAGAAAAATGTCACACACTACTTTCATCATTCAGCATTCACACAGAAAACACACTGGACAGGAGACACAAGAGTTATACTATGTATAAGAATGGTCTAAGAGGACTGCATTGTTAGAGGCTTAGGTCCTTCTGTGTCTGCAGCAAAATGTTGTTTAAATACGTATTGTGGAGAGAGCCATATTATGTGCATTCATCTGTTTTGATAGCATCAGAGCCAGTGACATAAAAAAGACATACAAGATGACAAAGAAAGCTTCTAGAGCTTATTGTATTGTCTACCCTGAGCATCCTCTTCACTACATAATAACTAAACAGTGTTATTCAGTCAGGGGCCTCTTCCACCAAACAGGTACCAGTGCTTAGCTGAACTGGTGCTAGAGCTTTCTTAGCACCAGTCGTGCTTACAGTACAGACCAAAAGTTTGGACACACCTTCTCATTCAAAGAGTTTTCTTTATTTGCATGACTATGAAAATTGTAGATGCACACTGAAGGCATCAAAACTATGAATTAACACATGTGGAAATATATACTGAACAAAAAAGTGTGAAACAACTGAAAATATGTCTTATATTCTAGGTTCTTCAAAGTAGCCACCTTTTGCTTTGATTACTGCTCCACACACTCTTGACATTCTGTTGATGAGCTTCAAGAGGTAGTCACCTGAAATGGTTTCCCAACAGTCTTGAAGGAGTTCCCAGAGATGCTTAGCACTTGTTGGCCCTTTTACTTTCACTCTGCGGTCCAGCTCACCCAAAACCATCTCAATTGGGTTCAGGTCCGGTGACTGTGGAGGCCAGGTCATTTGGCGCAGCACCTCATCACTCTCCTTCTTGGTCAAATAACCCTTACACATGCTGGTTCAGTATGCCTTCAATTTTGAATAAATCCCCAACAGTGTCACCAGCAAAGCACCCCCACACCATCACACCTCCTCCTCCATACTTCACGGTGAGAACCAGGCATGTAGAGTCCATCAGTTCACCTCTTCTGCGCTGCACAAAGACACGGTGGTTGAACCAAAGATCTCAACCTTGGACTCATCAGACCAAAGCACAGATTTCCACTGGTCTAATGTCCATTCCTTGTGTTCTTTAGCACAAACAAGTCTCTTCTGCTTGTTGCTTTTCCTCAGCAGTGGTTTCCTAGCAGCTATTTTACCATGAAGGCCTGATTCACACAGTGTCCTCTTAACAGTTGTTCTAGAGATGTGTCTGCTGCTAGAAATCTGTGTGGCATTGACTTGTTCTCTAATCTGAGCTGCTGTTAACCTGCGATTTCTGAGGCTGGTGACTCGGATGAACTTATCGTCCGCAGCAGAGGTGACTCTTGGTCTTCCTTTCCTGGGGCGGTCCTCATGTGAGCCAGTTTCTTTGTAGCGCTTGATGGTTTTTGCGACTGCACTTGGGGACACTTTCATAGTTTCCCCAATTGTTCGGACTGACTGACCTTCATTTCTTAAAGTAAAGATGGCCACTCGTTTTTCTTTACTTAGCTGCTTTTTTCTTGCCATAATACAAATTCTAACAGTCTGTTCAGTAGGACTATCAGCTGTGTACTGTATCCACCTCCTGCACAATACAACTGATGGTTCCAACCCCATTTATAAGGCTTGAAATCCAACTTATTAAACCTCACAGGGCACACCTCAAAAGTGAAAATCATTTCAGGTGACTACCTCTTGAAGCTCATCAACAGAATGCCAAGAGTGTGCGGAGCAGTAATCAAAGCAAAAGGTGGCTACTTTGAAGAACCTAGAATATAAGACATATTTTCAGTTGCTTCACACTTTTTTGTTCAGTATATAATACCAAATGTGTTAATTCATAGTTTTGATGCCTTCAGTGTGAAGCTACAATAATCATAGTCATAAAAATAAAGAATGAGAATTTGTGTCCAAACGTTTTGTCTGTACTGTATGTGGACGTGGGGAACAGCAGCCATTTAAAATGTTGTGCCAGGTTTAATACTCTTGAGTTTAGCTTTGTAGTTCATCAGTCTAATTTAACACCCCAAAACAGTAAAAACACAGTGCTTCAATGAGAATATAATCGCGGACTCGCATGAGAATAACAGAAGATGACTGTCTCTTATCTTCCTGCAGTTTGTGTTGAACTCACCCATCATGGACATTAAGTAGGTTCAGGCACTGCTTTCAGTTGCACTCACAGCTGATTATTTTCCCCTGAATCCATAAACATTACTTGCAACTCAGTTCTTTAATACTGTTGGTCTTTAAATATCACCAGGTGGTGTTAATAAATATTGCTCTAAATCTGTATTTAACTCTAGTTTCACAGCTGCTGTTGTGAATAAGAGATCAGCTGATTAGGATTGTGAAGAGATCCCCAGCATTGTTGTATAAAACAGCAACAATAAATACAAGTGGGAATATTAAAGCATTTATATGCAGGCATGCTGGGATATATAATATCTGTGTAGTTACATTATCTACAATCCTTCTCAAAAACACAGAATAAAACATAAAAGATTATAAAACAACTAAAATAGACATTTATAATGATGGGGCTCTGTCTTCGCTCTTCGAGAATGTAGGGGCTAACTGGTTCTTTTACCGAACCAATCCAAGTTCTATTTATATAGCCCTTTTAAAAAAAGGGAACAAAGTGGTGTACAATGCAAAACTATCAGCCAGACAACACTTATCAATATAACCGTAAAATCAACAAAATATAGGAGCTAAAACGGGAAAACAATTAAACACCACATTTATATAAAACACACATTTAAGATAAAATGGAAACAACAACCATAAAGTCAACAAATTAAACGGTACCAAAAGCCATAGTGTATAAATCGGTTTTTAAGGACCTTTTTAAGGCAGTTAATGAAGAGGCCTGTCTGATGTGTAAAGGGAGCTTGTTCTATAACTTAGGCCCTAACAGAGCAAAGGCCTGATCCCCTATGAGCGTAGACATGGCTCTGGGTACACTCAGAATCGGCTGATTAACAGATCTGAGAGACCGGGAACATGTGTAAGGGAGTAGCAGCTCTGAGAGGTATGGAGGGGCAAGAATATTTAACAAACAAAAGAACAGATTCTAAAACAGATTGGCAACCAATGCAGGGATTTTAAAACAGGTATAATGTGGTCACCTTTTCTTGTGCTGGTTAGAAATACTGATAGTTGGGAAAACAAGACAATCTGGCTAGTGGCTTGTGAGTTCTAATTACTATACTTTGTATAGAGCAGAAATTTATTTAGTTTTTAGTTCTTGCAGCTGCACAAGGGCTTTGCATCTGTAAAAATAAATACAATACAATACAATAAAATTGAAGATAGTGTGATGTGTATCATTTGAGGTTGTTACTTAATTTTAAAGGGGACATATCACGCAAAATCTACTTTAGCCCTTAAATAAATTTTTTTGTGTGCTTGGAATCTGTAGGACTGCAGAAAAGTTAAATTTGGTCTCTCTAGGTGCAACGTAGATATCTTTATATTCTGTTTGGGTCATAATTTCCAATCCATTTAGTTTTCCCTATTGTCTGTTATGGTTTTTAAACTATTACCTCACAGTGTTTGCTGGGGAACTCTTAAACGAGGTCATGGACTTCCCGCTAACCAATTTCTTTTTTTTTTCTTCCTGCTATTTTGTCGTCCAAGCTCATGTATGCCAAAGCACAAGTGAATAAGTCTGAATGTCCGGTTGTTGGGTGAACTAACCCACACAATACATCACACCATCCCCCAACATCACAACCTCTTCAAAGTGCCTGTTTTTTTTTTACTTTTCATGGAAAGTCCCTACATCAGTGGGGAAATTCCTCTTCGTCTGCTTGAAGCACTTCAATGACGACTGCCTTCAGCAACCCCCGACAGTGTCAAGAATGATTTGCCAAAAAACTTCATCTGATTAAGAGGTCAGTTCCTTCTATCTATGAAGAGCGGTAAGCTGCAAATAACGCTAAAATGACGACAAACTTTTTTTTTTTTCGACAATAATTTGTTGTGGGCTGAGGTCGGTAGCACTGTTGCTTTGCAGCAAGAAGGTCCTGGGTTCAACTCCCAGTCAGGGGTCTCTCTGCATGTAGTTTGCATGTTCACCCCATGCATGCATGGATTTTCTCCAGAGACTCCAGCCTTCTCCCACAGTCCAAAAACATTAGTTAGGTTTATTGGTCTCTTTCAGTTTCCCTTGGGTGTGAATGGGTGCATAGTTGTTTGTCCTGTGTGTCTCTGTGTACTGCATGTTTTGAATACATAGATCGTTTAACATTGTTTTTGCCATTTTTGTCTTGTTTCTGCGCAGATAATTGTATTCCTGTTATCAAACTACAGAAATGGCCGAAGGGGGTGGAGTGGAATGCTCTTTGACCTGGAGGGTGTGACCTTGAGGGGTGACTCAATAGCATTTAAAGAGACCGCACCAAAATGAGTTGCTCTAAGAACAGGTGAAAGGGGGAGTTCAGACCAAAGTATTGCAGTTCCACTTTATATAGTCCACACCTGGATGATTTAAGGGTGAAAAGGAAGTATTTAAAAGTATGATATGTTCCTTTTTAAAAGTTTTCAAAGACTCAATGCTTTTAAACTGTAATCTCATACAATTTTACACAAATCACCTCAAATTTAAAATGTATTTCACTGATAAGTTTACTCATTTTATTTTAGGTTTCAGGTTGAAAGCAAAGCTGTGAAAAACACCAAAGGTCACTGTAGCCGCTCCAGTCAATAAAGTATAAAAGAAGGTTTAGCTGCAACGTTTTGCAGAATAAAAACAAATACATAAATAAAGCAGCAAATTTAGACCAATCTCTGATTCTAAAGTGTTGAAACAGGTGCATGGGGATGAAAACAAACAGCAAACGCATAGCCTCATGTTGCTATTGTGCAGAAGACATAAATGGTTTGACAGAAGAAATCTTAACTTCTCAAAAGCAGAAAAAAGCACTTTGCATAGGAATCAAGATCAGAGTATGTTTTAAAGAACAATCTTTCCTAGAGCACCACTTTAGTAGCTTTTAACATCAATCTTCCATCAGCTATGCTTCAAAACCGGGATTGTTATGTTTGAATGGTATGGTGTGGCTTCATTGTAACTAGAGAATGAAGACATTACAGAACAAAGGACAAGAATGAGTCAAAAAACAAGTCTAATTCCTAAAGAAAATCTGAAAGAAACAGAGCACATAAAAGCTGGAGGCAAAATGAAGTAATCAGTACCTACTCAGCAGAGTCCCATTGTAATTTTATCCAAGTGAGCTACCAGAGGTGCTCAGGTTTTTCTTCAACATCACATTACTGGCTTTGATCAGCTGAGAACTGCTGGAGACTGGTTTTGGCTGTTAGTGCTATCTGCATTTAGCTCTGATGAGGAGATGTTAATGGAGTCAGATCAAGGGCTTAAGCTTTGCTGTTAGCTCTGCAACAGCAAGATTATCAGGGAGTTTAGCAGACCTCTTTGTTTGGCTTTTTGGCTGAGACATCTTGACAGGCAGAATCATTGGGGGGGCTGAGCTGTTTTTGGACCTGATTCTATGAGCTATACAATTGGGTCTTTAAGCTGAATCTTGAAGAGAATGCTTCAGATTGCAAATAACCAAGAGGTGTAGTGAAACGTAACAACCTATATACATTTTCTGTATATTGATAATTTGATGTTATTTGGTATGTCAGTCAACAAACCATCACTGTCGAGAATAATTTGAGAGAAGGTCCTAAAATGCTGATTTAAGCTATTACAACCAGTGAGCTATTAAAGATACAAGAATCTCCTCTGTTTAATAAAACAAGCATCATGTAGCCAAGCTAGGTTACCAGGTTAAGAGATAATGTACCTAATTAAGCCAAAAGAACAGCAGAAATATGCAAAAAAAAAAAAAAGACTACAAAAATAATCTAATCTAAATAATTATTGTTACTCATGACATGCTGTGTTGTGTTATGTCAAACTGTATTGTACAAAACAGTGGAAAAGAAAAAAAAAATGTTATCCAACACATAACAACTTACCAATTAAAACAAAAGAAAAAAACATTTAGCTTAGTGCTCATCCATCTGTGGAAATCATGAAAAGGATGTGTTAAAAACACACAACCACAGAAGCTAGCATTGCCTTTTCAGCTTGATACCAAATTTCTCATAATTTTATTTCCCATCAGTTACCATTTCTATTCATGGAAACATCCAGGTACCGTATACATGAATTAATTAATAATTGTATCGATTTCCAACTACAACATAGATGGCTGCAAGTGTGGCTAGATATCAAAGTGTCATCATAAAGTTTACCTCCAAACTGCAATTAGTTGGCACTTTATACCAGTGCGTACAGCTCCAAAAAGAATTGAGGGACCACTGTTTTTTTTTTTTTTTCCCTGAAAATTACATCTCTAGATGTATGACAGTGATTCCATTCCAGTGTCTACTGAATTTTGACATAACAACATACACCACATTTGATCTAAAAGGGCAATGATTAGGTGATCACATGAACCACAACTTATTGAAGGAAGAAATGTGAAGGAAGAAATGTAGAAAAAACACGGCTGTGGTCATTACTATTGTCTTTCTATAGGACAACCTGGATGACAAAAAGAGTGACAGTAGTACTTCAAAAGTCCCTGAATATAAAACAAACAAGTTGTTAAAAAAAATTAAACAACTTGAGATGCACAATAATTGACAAACATGCAATTGGTATATCATTGTTGAATATTGTGATGACGAAATCAGTTGCACATATGCCACCTGTATCCCCAACCTTCATTTTGTCTTTCATCATAATGTTCCCATTACTGCTGAGCTGTCACCATCTCTGTCAGCAAAATGTATGTTAAGTGGTGTTCAAGGTCAGAGAAAGTATATCCATCTGGCCAAATACATTTAGAGGGATACAGAGCAAGAATGCATGGCTGTCAAATTACTATAGTGTTTTAAACATTGCACCAAAACAGCCCTTTGAGATTTGTTACATATTGATATTGTGATTCTGTCATATAATATATACTGCAGCTGTACAATTGCCAATGCCAAAAGAGTTTAAAAATTGATGGAGGATAGAGAGTTCAGTTCTGGCTTTAGCGGTAAGGGTATGCATTAGGTGCCAGTTAGGGGTCAAGTTAACCAAATATTTTCAGTTTTTGACAGTTTTGTTTTAAATAGCAACGAGAAGATCTAAAGGCCCTCTGTCATTTTGACAGATTGCAATTCTTAGCTCTGACCACTTGGTGGTGAGTTAACATATTAATTAGCTGTTTTCTCACTTGATGCTTGACCTCATTTGCTTCACTGAGAAAAATGTCACAACAGCTGTGTGTTCGAAGTTTCTTCAGAAAGCCCAATAACGACAATAGTGTTGATAAAAGAGGGACTGATGCAGCGGAAGATGAACAAGCAATCAACCCTTGGCAACTAGGGAGCGAGCAAGTGGCAGCAAGGAGGTTAGGCGGGAGTACAGAGACCAGTGGGAGCAGGAGTTCTTCTGGCTGAGGAGGGGAGGGAAAATGTTCTGTGTAAAAAAGTCAATTGCAACCAACAGTTAAGAAGGGACCCAGGGCCGCCAGACTGATGGCAAAAAAAAACAAAAAAAGTAAATTTGGAAAGTCAGTCTCTTACTGCTGTATTTGTAGATTATATAGTAAGTGTAAAGAAGGGGGAAATATCAGTCCAGTTCAAAACATTTCTTAAATAAGATTTAGCGGTAATGTGACATCATAGTTGTCAAGTCAACCCCTCTTGTGCATTCTGGTAATCTTTCTCTCTCTCTGTCTCTCACTCTCTCTCGCTCACTCTCTCTGTGCATACATGTGCATTTGACAGAAAGTGACATCTGACTGAAGTGCACCATCGTGTGTGGTCTTTTTCATGGTGGTGTCTGAGTGTGCAGTTAGCCTTAGTGTGTGTTGGCTTAAATAGCCTAATTATGAAAAAATAAATAAATAAATCAAGCACACTAACATGTAATGAGCAAGAGGAGAGGAAGAATCTTGTGCCCTTGTGTGTTCCGCTGACAAATTTCTTTCCAGCAACTCAGCACTTCATGTCTGGTAAGTGTCTTGCTGCTGCTAGCTCCCGCCAAGCAAGGAGAAATGTTAGCGAAGAGTGTGCAGGTAGCTCTGTTCAGGAAAGCAACTGTGACAAAGAGGAAGAGGGAAAGAATTATGATGGCAGTGGTGAGGATGAGATCATCGAAGACACACCTCTACTTGATGATCGAAGTGGAAATGACTAGTTTAATATTAATAGTCAGAAAGCTGATGCTGCTGCGCTGAGGGTGCAAACATTCCCCTCCTCTGAATCTGATCAATGTGGCACGGTCTCAAGTAGCACTACAGAGATGCACCAAACCTCGGTTGATTTCTTCTTGACATTTTCAAGGAGAAACCTCTCACACCTGAGCTGATCAGAGCACATGTCAGCCAGGGCTGAAAGACAGCTACGCCTTCCCATATGATGACGATAAAATACGCTTCAGTCCTGTGTAATATAAGCACACTATAGGTCAGTCATGCACAATGGACAGACAGTGGCTGATATATTCTCCTAAATGTAATTGCCTTAATTGCTTTTGTTGATGGATGTTTGGGGAAAAATAAAATGAAAACTCAGTGTGTCAGTGGTCGGTGTCTCAAATTTTAAAAAGGGGATAGAAAAAAAATCGAGCAGCATGAGAGGTCTGTTGCGCATCGACAGGCAGAGAAAAGATCTCTGATGACCAAGTTTTGGGTCAGCCAGGACAGCATACTGTTTCTGGAGCTAATCAGGACCGAAAGGGCGCAGATTGAGAGAAACAGGAAGGTTTTACATAGGCTAATTGACAGCACCCTCTTTTTAGCACGTCAGCATTTGAAATTTTGGGGGGACAGGGCATATGCAGGATTGGGTTCCCCTTCCTCAAATGAGGGAAACTTGTTGGAGCTATTGAAGCTGCTGGCCCAATATGATGCCCTTCCAGAAGAACACATGACAAACCCACCTGTCACCTACCTGAGCCACCAGTCTCAGAATGAGTTAATTTCAGCCCTTGCCAGCGAGACACTGAGCTACATCACTACAGAAGCTAAAGCAGCAAAGTTTAACTGTGTCATTGTTGACTCCACTATTGACATTACCAGAAGAGATCAGTTCTCTCTGTCCCTCAGGTACGTTATTAACACTGCTAACAGTATTGAGTGCAACAAAGACACATTTTATGATGTAAATACACTCAATGCACTGGGTGTGATGTTAAACTTATCCGGGTTCAGGCATGTGATGGAGCAAGATCAATGTCTGGTCGTTTATCAGGGCTGCAGGCAAGGGTCAAACAACAGACTCTCAGTAAGCATTTTATGTGCACTGCTGTGCGCACAATCTAAATCTCATCCTCCTCGATGAGGCATGATCCTTGGGTAGCGGAAAGCTGTTTTGGTTTTTTTAGGACACTGGAAGCGCTATACTGTTTCTTCACTTCCAGCCTTTCAAGATTTAAGATACTGGAAGAGGAGCAGGCCAACACACAGCTGGAGGAAACAATACTAACATTAAAAAGTCTGTTGGATACCAGGTGGGCATCGAGGAAGCAGGCCACTGAAGCAGTCATACGAAGTTTACCTGCTATACTGGCGGCCTTAGAGAGGATTAAAGAACACAACTTCACTTGACTGAAGACAGCCTCTGAAGCAGATGGTCTACTTCACGAGCTAAGCACATCTGAATTCAAATGTATTCTGAGCTTTTGGAATGCTAAACTACAGAAAACTTAACTACCACCAAAAAATAAACTCTAGATGTCAGCACGGCTGTACAGCTTATTGATGGCTGTACTTCACAGCTCAAGGAAATGCGCACAGATGTGTTGTTTGAGGAGATACTCAAAACAGGCAGATATATCAGATATGCCATAGACATTCTTCTGCAACTGTTCGAGAAACGCTTTGCAGATTTTCACCAAATAACAAAACCTTTCTTTGTTCTGAACCATAAAAACGTTTCCACAGATGATGCAGCAGAAAGAATCCAGGATTTAGCCAACTTCTATGCTGGAGACGTGTCCATAGCTGAGCAGGTCTTGGATGAATATCTTACTTTCTGTGCCATGTGTAGCAAACTTGAAATAAAGCTCAACACCACAGAAGCTGTTCTGCCATCCATCATCTGCAATGATATAGAAAGGGCATTTATATTGGTATTTTGTATCCTATTTACCTAACATTACCAGTCACCAGTGCAAATGCGGAATTCATTTTCAGTCGCCTAAGATTAATTAAAAACTGTCTCCATGCATGCATGAACGAGACCAGACTATCAAAGGGACATTCTCATTGACAAGAACAAGGTGTCACATTGCGGTTTGTGGGTGGACTGTAGCGCAGGCAAGAGCTTGGCAGTAGCATTTCAAGCAGTCTTCAGCTTTATTCAAAAAGGGGGTCAGAGCGTAACAAAAACACTGCAAGTACTGACCAGAGTAGCGATTCACAACTTACAGAGACAATGCAGGAACATGCGGAACTCAAGGCATGGATGAAGGTAGTGAATGAGAGGAACCAGCAAAGGACAATGAAACAAAACCAACTAATATACAGAATGAGAACAAAGGCAGGTAATCAAGGAACTAAGAACAGGTGTAACGAGGAGGCAGGAAGGCAGAGGGAACAGGTGAAAACAATACATAGAATAAAACATGACGAAGGGACTAATAAACAATACCGAAACGAAGCGATAAACAAATAACCAAATGAAGCATGAGAGTAAAGAATAATCATGAACCAAGAAACTAGAGGGAACATAAGAAACACCATAACCTAAGAATGAACAAGGAACCCATGCAGCAAACCTAACACCACACAGACTGAACTGACAGGAAGGGAAGCAGAGAACATGAGGACTAGGATGTAAACAAACAATAAGTTAACACAACCTAACCAGAGGGGCTGGTGAAATAAGATAAACAGAGTACAAATAATAATAAGCATAATGATAATAATAGCAAAAATGACAAAGAGTAAACCATACGAAGTCAAAACTAAGAAAGCAACCATAACCAAAGGAGCAATGAACGAGGAGGGTGACAACACTAGGGGGGAAACAAACAATCAGGAGTGAGAGGGAGTAACCAAAACAACACGACTACCAAAATAGTAAATATAAACATAAGTGACTAAACACAACGTCCAAACCCTGACACAAGGTGGCTGAGAGGAATATGTTGCTAAAAGATATGAAACCACATTACTCTATATAGTTAAGAAATACATTCGAGATTATCATGCATAAACTGTTGGAGTTTTTTTTATATTTGACATTATGGACCCTGGAATGTCTTTGTTGGATTTGGATTTTTTGCTGGATTGGATACATGTTTGTCGGGATTTTACCTGGATCCCAAAGTAACCACCGCTGAATGAAAACATCAGCAAGTTGTTCCATATATCAATATTTGTGATGACATAGGATAAGCTTGACATAGTTGCTGGCTGTCTGGCATTTTTCTTAAATAGCGTTTTCATTGCTGTCTGTGTTGTAGACTGCTGTGTGTCCTTGGTTATTGCGTTAATGACAGGCCACGCATGTTGCTTGTACACTTGTTTGTTGCCCTGTCTGGGTTGATCACGTGTGACTTGATTATGCAGGCTATAGATTGTGCGGCATCCATCATCGCTGGATGTCATTGTACTTTATCCTTCGTTTCCCACCCCACTGGTTTAGTCTGCTTTACTTTTTAACCTTTGTCTGACCCAGGTTTGAGCAAATGTTTGGCTATGTCCGTGGCACTGACCATGTTGCTAAAATAGCTTATCAGCAGTCATGGTGCTATATTATCAGCTGTTGGGTGTTTAATGATAAATCAATCATTTGATATTTTGATGGTTCAAAGTGTTTTGCTTTTTATGTTTGTAGCTTAAGCAGTTCATTCAGTGTAAGGCTACCGAGCTGTGTGCAGGTTGGTTGTGTTTGTGTGGGTGTTATGTTTTCCATTTCTCCACCAGGGTGCGACAGGCAGGTGCAGCTGCACAGCTGTTTCACTTAGGGAGCAATCAGTGAGGAGCTTCATAAGCTGCTGAGACCTTGGAAGAGGAGTTGGATTGTTTGCTCACCGACTGTTAATCGGAACAACAGGCTCTGCTCTGTACTCACCTGTGTTCAACCTGCTTGTGCCAACACTGGATGTCTTCCCTTTTAAAGGTTGAAACCCTGTCCTGGTTTAATTGCAGAGGTTCTGGCTCATCTCCAGCTTGCTGTCAATAAGGCCTCGTCCTGGATAGCCCACAGTGGTTCTGCGTCCTGCCAAGTCAGTAAGTACTTCACTGAATTTACCTCAGCTAAGTGACCTCCTTGGATTCAACTCACCCTCCCTATCCACCATCCAACACTATTTTCCAACTGGAAGAGTTCGCTCACACAGCACACCAGCCTGTCAACCTCAGCTTCCATGGATTGTTCACCTGTCCCCAGAATCACCATATCCATATCCATATCTTTTTTATTTTTTTATTTACTATTTTCTGCAAATGAATGCCCCAAATTAATTTTTTTTTAAATTGGGAAGAAATGTTGTTCATAATACCCAAACATATGCCTTTCAATAGTAAAATCATTGTAACCACTGTGTTCTTTTATTTATTTTTTTCCAGAGCGTCACACAGTCACAACTGTATGGGTGTAAAATGATGGTTTTCACAACGCAAAAGGAAAGTAGGGGTTCCTCAAATAGCTGAAGAGTTAAATTATTTTGTTGGTGGGCACAGCATGCATGTACATCATAAGCACAAATCAGTTCCAGTAGAACAAGGTTATGGTCAATGAAAACCAGTAGTACGTTTTCTTGATTTTGGTAACCTGATCCAGGTTGCTCAGCATGTAAAAGTTTGCTGCAGGGAAAGGAAGAATGTAAGAAGGAAACCTTGTTTGTTTGTGTGTGAGTCTGATCATCAGCATGTGAGTTGGAGCCTGGAGATGTTTTGGTGGGAAGCACAAGCCTGAGTGGCCAAGCCTTTAAATTCTCCTGTTTCAATTAAACAGCCCAGCAGCCTGCAGCTATACTAGTCTTATCTGGGTAGAAAGGAAGGGAAAAGACAGGTATGTGTAGAGTGAGACAGCACACTGGAAAGACAGGCAAGGCTAGAAAGCAACACAAAATGTTCAAAGAGAAGGACTCCATCCTGCATCTTTTAACTTCATCTTTTGTCACAAAGACACACACACATTCTCATTTTCTACTGTTAACCTATCACCAAGTAATTTTTAAAATGGAAAGTCATTAAAGTGCATTGTTTCCATCTGTATACTTACAATTAGGTAGCTTTGAAAATGAAATATTTTTTAAGCAGATACTTTGCTTCAGTCACATCTTACATGTGAAGTTTCTGTTTACAGCCAAATAATATACCACTGCAAAATAATAGAATATAAACATATTCTATCAAAAAGATCTAAAACTATTTGGTGTTTTTTATGAAGGGCTTAAAAAGCCATAAAATTAATAGATTCCTATTTTGCATTAGTGATAGTTTGCTGTAGCTTTTCCAGTCACATTGTGTATAAATGTTTTATCTGTAATAATGGGTAACCATAATGATATAAAAGCCAGTTATCCAAGGAAGCCAATGATCAACCTTTACAAATCTGAAGTACCTGTGGTGTTTATAACCGCATGAGACAAAATGGAAGTGGTGCCCAAACAATAAGAAATTAACTGTCATTACCGGGATGTATAATATAATGTAAGCATGATTGGACATGAATATTTTTCAAATTTGACGAACAGACTCTTTTAGAAATATATTGAGATGTATTGTGTACCTTTGCATCTTCTGACTGCTTATTGTTATTATTCTGTAAAACTGAGCAACAAGAGTCACCACTCGGCCACATAACATCCTCCTTCAGCCCAAAGTAAGTGATGGATTTCTGAATACAATATTGAATTGCATGTATTATTTGTGTGGGCAAAAGCTGAGGGAAGAATAAAAAATACCATCCAGAAAGCAATTAGTTCAGGGTATGGAACAAGCATGATATTTGGACTTTTATAGGACACCTATTTTTTAAGACAAACTTATCTTTTTAACAAACCAGTTTAGAGACTACCCTAATTTCCATTTATATATATCTATATGCCATCTATTTCCTATGGTATAACTGAAAAACCAAACAAACCTTAGTAAGTTTTAGAAGAAAACTGTTGAATAAAGACAGAATAAATGATGATCAGTAAAGTCAGTTTTAATAATGATGCCTTTCTGCATAACAACAACACCAAAACAAATTATTTTGTGAATCAGCAGCTGAAGTGATTACTACAACTAATGTAACTCAACAGTACTAAAGCAGTGTTGGACCATTTGTTTGCTGAATATTGGACCATTTGCACGTTGCTGGACGCCACTATGCCTTTTCAACATCATCGGCCATTTTGTACCGCAGGATAGCCAGTTCCTACAAATCCCGGCGGGCACTGCATCTGATATGACGGGGCGTCCCAAGTCTGACGTCAGAAGACACTATATAGGAAGGCTTTGAGGGCTCGCCTTCAGCTGGAGATCGTGACACGGTTACCAACATCTGAAGCATCATCTTTAGAAGAGTCCCGAGTGGATTTCATTTATTCTCCTTTGATGGCCAACGAAAAATTCATAACTGAGGTTTCTGGAATGAGAAGGCTCAGAAGGAAGACTTCAACAAAGTAAAACAGATCCTTTTATTATTTTTTATTTATTTATTTATTAGGAAAAGCTTGGGCAGGGTAGAGTCGCCATTTAGAGTCTAACGTGTTCTGAATTGTATATGCATGCCATTGTTTTGAAGCATGCTGGTACTTTCGGAGGCCGCCGTGTCTCGCAAGTGCGTCTTTACCATGCAAACACCGCGCAGGTGCGCTGTGTAACTGGACTGTTATAATATCCTCATGGTGAAATTCACCATTTTCTTTGTCTTCAACCTTACTGCTTACTAACTCTTTGTCTGCTCACCTCGCCCAGCGTTGGGGGATGTTTTATGACTGAGTATAACTGAGTTACAGTTTGAGCTGCACCCCCAACCTCCACTTACCACCACATTTCTTTGCCATATTATAATTTTTGCCATAACTGCTGGTTTGATCCTATACGCACCCACTGCTGTTTTGCTGTATTTTGTTTAGTTAGATATTCCCCCAATGGGCCCACCACCTGCAGGGGGAACCTTGAGGGACCGGTTCAAAGAGGATTGGGTGGCGGACGAAGGTGGAGATCTCAGCGGCCCAATCCCCGGATGCTTAGGCTGGCTCTAGGGACGTGGAATGTCACCTCGCTGGGGGGGAAGGAGCCTGAGCTTGTGCGGGAGGTCGAGAGATATTGACTAGAAATAGTCGGGCTCGCCTCCACGCACAGCGTGGGCTCTGGAACCCATTCCTTGAGAGGGGTTGGACTCTCTTCTACTCTGGAGTGGCCCACGGGGAGAGGCGGCGGGCTGGTGTGGGTTTGCTTGTTGCCCGCCAGCTCAGGCGTCTCGTGTTGGGGTTAACCCCAATGGATGAGAGGGTTGTATCCCTGCGCCTTCGGGTTGGGGATAGGTCTCTGACTGTCGTCTCGGCCTACGGGCCGAGTGGTAGTGCGGAGTACCCGGCCTTCTTGTTGTCCCTGTTGGGGGTGCTGGATAGTGCCCTTCCCGGGGACTCCATTATTCTGCTGGGGGACTTCAATGCCCACGTGGGAAATGACAGTGACACCTGGAGAGGCGTGATTGGGAGGAATGGCCTCCCCGATCTGAATCCGAGTGGTGTTTTGTTATTGGACTTCTGTGCTAGTCACAGATTGTCCATAATGAACACCATGTTCAAACATAAGGGTGTCCATCAGTGCACTTGGCACCAGGACACCCTAGGCAGGAGGTTGATGATCGACTTTGTTGTCGTACCATCAGACCTTCGGCCGCATGTTTTGGAAACTTGGGTGAAGAGAGGGGCTGAGCCGTCCACTGATCACCACCTGGTTGTGAGGTGGATCCGCTGGAGGAGGAGAAAGGTGGACAGACTTGGCAGGCCCAAGCGCATAGTGAGGGTCTGCTGGGAACGCCTGGCGGAGCCCTCGGCCAGGGATGTATTCAAACTCCCACCTCCGGGAGAGCTTTGACCAGATCCCGGGGGATGTTGGAGACATGGAGTCCGAGTGGACCGTGTTCTCCGCATCTATTGTCGATGCTGCTGCCCGTAGCTGCAGCCGTAAGGTCTGCGGTGCCTGTCGCGGCGGCAGTCCGAGAACCCGGTGGTGGACACCGGCAGTAAGGGATGCTGTCTAGCTGAAGAAGGAGTCCTATCGGCTGTGGTTGGCTTGTGGGACTCCTGAGGCGGCTGACGGGTACTGTGAGGCCAAGCGTGCTGCGGCCCGGGCGGTGGCAGAGGCAAAAACTCGGGCCTGGGAGGAGTTCGGTGAGGCCATGGAGAAGGACTACCGGTTGGCCTCGAAGCAATTCTGGCAAACCGTCCGGCGCCTCAGGAGGGGGAAGCAGTGCTCCGCCAACACTGTTTATAGTGGGGGTGGGAGGCTGCTGACCTCGACTGAGGACATTATCGGGCGGTGGAAGGAGTACTTCGAGGATCTCATCAATCCTGCCATCACGCATTCCGTGGTGGAAACAGAGGCTGGGGACTCGGGGTTGGACTCTTTCATCAACCAGGCTGAAGTCACCGAGGTGGTTAAAGAGCTCCGCGGTGGCAAGGCTTCGCGGGTGGATGAGATCCGCCCTGAGTACCTCAAATCTCTGGATGTTGATGGGCTGTCATGGTTGACACGCCTCTTCAAAATTGCGTGGCGGTCGGGGACAGTGCCTCTGGACTGGCAGACTGGGGTGGGGGTCCCCCTTCTTATGAAGGGAGGGTGTGTTCCAACTACAGGGGGATCACACTCCTCAGCCTCCCTGGTAAGGCCTACGCCAGGGTATTGGAGAGGAGAGTCCGGCTGATAGTCGAACATCGGCTTTAGGAGGAGCAGTGTGGTTTTTGTCCCGGCCGTGGAACTCTGGACCAGCTCTATACCCTCTACAGGGTGCTCGAGGGTTCATGGGAATTTGCCCAACCGGTTCACATGTGTTTTGTGGACCTGGAGAAGGCATTCAACTGTGTCCCTAGTGATGCCCTATCGGGGGTGCTCCAGGAGTATGGAATCGGGGGCCCTTTATTAGGGGCCATCCGGTCCCTGTAGCAGGAGTTTGGTCCGCATTGCCGGCACTAAGTCGGACCTGTTCTCGGTGCATGTTGGACTCCGGCAGGGCTGCCCTTTGTCACCGGTCCTGTTCATAATTTTTATGGACAGGATTTCTAGATGCAGCCAAGGGCTGGAGGGGGTCTGGTTTGGGGACCAGTGGATTTCGTCTCTTCTTTTTGCAGATAATGTGGTCCTGCTGGCCCCCTCTAGCCAAGACCTACAGCATGCGCTGTGGCGGATCGCAGCAGAGTGTGAAGCGGCTGGGATGAAGATCAGCTCCTCCAAGTCCGAGGCCATGGAAAAATGGAGCGGGAGATCGACAGACGGATCGGTGCGGCTGCCCAACGTTCCTACCCTCACCTATGGCCATGAACTTTGGGTCATGACTGAAAGAACGAGCTCCCGGATACAAGCGGCTGAAATGAGCTTCCTCTGTAGGGTGGCCGGGCACTCCCGTAGAGATACGGTGAGGAGCTCAGCCATCCAGGAGGGGCTCGGAGTAGAGCCCCTGCTCCTCCACATCGAGAGGAGCCAGTTGAGGTGGCTCGGGCATCTATACCTGATGCCTCCTGGACGCCTTCCTCGGGAGATGTTCCAGGCACGTCCCACCGGGAGGAGGCCCACGGCCCAGGACACGCTGGATGGACTATGTCTCTCGGCTGGCCTGGGAACGCCTTGGGCTCCACCCGGAGGAGCTGGAGGAGGTGTCTAAACATAAACTGTTAAGAGTTTTACCTTCAGGCTGCCGCTACAGAGCACTGTTTACTAAAACCATCCGCCACAGAGACAGTTTCTTCCCCCAGGCTGTTTCTCTGATGAACATTCAATAGAGTACAGAACAACAGCATACAGATGTTGCAAATGCACCTTTTTTATTAGATATGTGTATATTGTACATTGTAAATTTGTATATTCTGTAATGCAAAAACAGAACAAAAGAGCAAAGTGTACCGGAGGCAAATTCCTTGTTTGTATGTACGAACTTGGCAATAAAGCTGATTCTGATTCTGATTCTGATTGGGAGAGGGACGTCTAGGCGTCTCTGCTGAGTCTGCTGCCCCCGCGACCCGGTCTCGGATAAGCGGAAGACGAAGAGTACGAGTACGAGTAGATATTTTACCCCTTCTTAGAAGAGCGAGTGTATCAGGGCTGTGATTTAATAAATGTTCACATAGATAAACAGAAGGCGTTTTGTGTTTATTTTGTGCAAGAGTGACTCATCAGTCAAGATAAGGTTGAAGTTCATCTCGATGGTTATGAATTTAGATTTATGAAAAGGCACAAAAATGGAGAAAGAGTAGGGATATATGCTAATAAGCCTTTGAAAATGTGATAATGTTGTGGAATAGAAATAGAGTTATGCACAAAGAGAGATTAGAAAATCAGAATCAACTTTATTGACCAAGTTTCTGTACTCAAACTCGGAATTTGACTTTTGACTTTTCCATCACTCACATCTGCATCAATATCAATCCAAACAACAACCACAATGTTCAGAAACACATAAATAATTAAGGACAAGGTGCAGGATGTGTGGGTGTATAAAAACTAAAGAAGCTGAATCTAAAAAAAATAAAAATAAAAAAAAGTTTGTATTTTAAGAACATGTAGAAAGGAATATTACAAGAACACACAAATGAAAATAAACACAATATCAAAGAAATTTGTAATGTCTCCAATAGCCAGTCAGTCAGTCAGTCATTTTCTACCACTTATTCCATAGTGGGTCACGGGGGAGCTGGTGCCTATCTCCAGCAGTCTATGGGCGAGAGGCAGAGTACACCCTGGACAGTTCGCCAGTCCATCGCAGGGCAACACACAAACAACCATGCACACACTACAAACAACCATGCACACACCATGCTGTCTCCAATAGCATTAAAAGAAATAGAACAAATAAGAGTGAGTCCCCAAAATATTTCTTTAATAAAGGAACAGAAAATTCTGATATGAATAAAACTGGGAACAGCTTTAATAAATTGTAAATCTTGGACCTGATTTGTCTAAAGACATCCCAGAACCACCTAGCACAGCTCAGAATCTGCACAGAGGAATAGATTAAAATCCCAGTTCTCTGTTTCTCTGACAGAAAAATAATTAATTGATGATGCTAAAAATTGTAATTTGTAAAATTGTAAAACTGTGTACAAGGTCCACCGACTTACATGGAATTGACATGAAATTTGTGAAATTTTGTATTGTTGGGTTTTTTTAGTTTTTCGAGCTTTTTTTGTAATTTTGTTTTTCCTTTTTTACGTGTTCTAAAAAATAGAAGTTTATGTTCAACTCTACTCTACTGTACCCTGAGCAGGCAGAAGATAGGTTCTAAACATTGCAAAGGAAAAGATTTCAGAGAAAATGTTTCAGTTAAAGCTACAGATGATTGTGTTGTTGCAAACAAATCAAATAAATTAAAAGAAACAGACTCCTAAGAGATCCGGGAACCAACCAAAGCAGTAAGCTGGGTCTTTATAATATGCTCAGCATTATATCTTAGTTCTTCTAGCTTTCACTGGTGTTAAGAAGCCAATATGATTACCAAGAGTCAAGTCCTAAGAATATCTAGAGCAGGTGAGCAATGTGTTTAATTTCACAGACCTTGTAGACTCACTAAGCTCATTATGGGCCTCTCAATTTCCTCACTAATCTTCCTATGGTGGCTTATTGATTAGGGCAATATGGTTGAAAGATGTGTACAACAAAATACCTCTCACAAAGGCATTCTCATATGTAGGCAACAGTATTCAGTCTATCTGATGCCGTTTTGAGCACCTGTGTTGCGACAAGTATGAATAAGTGATAAATAAACTGAACTGCCACTGGATTGATAATATTGATTTGGGTGGCCTTTAATGCAGATCTACAGTGTAGAATCATACTAAGGCATGTGGTGCAGTAACTGTGACAGGTTTAGTCATATTTTACTTATGTGATACATACATTGACGAATACATAGTGGGCAGAAACCTTTTGGAGTTACCTAGTTCTACAGGATACAGATAAGAAAGTGTCCTGTCCTGGAAAAGCCAGAAAATAAAGAGCACTGAACCTGCAAGACAAATTGCATCTTTCTTCAAACAGCTTTAGTGGGGATGTTACAGACAGGAAAAATTATGACCCCTAGAATAAAATAATGTTACACCAGTTGGTTCTAAGGCCAGTTGAAACCATTCAGTGTCTTAAGATTTACTTCTGAAACCAAGTGAAACAGCAGAATGTCAGCCTTTCATCTAAACAATGCAAAATGCAGAGCCTGCAATCTTGTAAAACCCATCCATACCATAGAGGCTCTAAAAGGTTTTTCAGAAGAATAATATTGAATGCTGATAATCAAGTTATAGCCTCTCTATAAATTAACTCAACAAACTCATCCAAAGCATATCAGACACCCTAATCTGGTTGGTGCACTGCACTGGGAAGGAATACTTGTGGGTACATCATAACTACCTGTGTGTGTTGCACTCCAAGTACAGTTTAACTTAATATGTTACCTCAGTGTATAGATAGATCAAACACATATAGATAGCAGGGTTCCTTTTCAGTAAAAATGTCATACGTTTGCAGACTCAGTCCTTTCTGTCTATTTTAAAAATACAAAAGTTGGCAGAAGGATAGAAGGAAGGACACACAAAAGAACAGAAGGAAGGAAATGAGTGAAGAAGAAAATTGGGAAAGAAAGAAAGAAACAAAGAAACAAAGACTACAGAATTGAAGGACACAATAAAAAAGGTCAGAATGAAAGAAATGACACAAGAAAGAAAAGAAGAAAAGAGGAGAGAGGGTGGAATAAAGGACACAAGGAAAAATAAATATACAAGCAATCAAGGAATGAAGGACATGAAGATGGAGAATTAAAAAGAAGAAAGGAGGGAAATAAAAAAAGCTTGCGAAAGGTGTGAGGTGACATAACAGAGCAGAAAGATACAAGCAAGAAAGCACCCAATGAGAGAGAGACAGAAGGCCACATATAAACATTCATATATATGTATATATATTACTATTTCATGTTTTAACTCAGATATTCAGTACATTTTGCAGCTGACCCGCTGCTTTGTTTTAGGTTAGTCTCTCACTATCAGATGTACATCCTATGTTTGTACTTGCTCCTGTGCATAATCCGTCCTGAATAAAAATTACCAGGAAACAGCAGCAGTGTAGCTGTTTTATGCAGATTAGCATGTTAATGGCTCTGCTGTCCACCCTTTATCTACAAGCACACAGCATTCTGTGCATCCTCACTCTGTCAGCTTGGCCATCTGGTTGCCTTTTCTGAAGCTGGCCATAGTTTTGACTGCATAAGAAACCACCTTTTATAATCCAGACACTACTAAAATTATGCACATCTGCACTGGAATAAAACCAGAAATATCTTTAATTTTTTGGGCATTGAGTGGCCGCATCAAACGTGTGGAGTCGTCCTGATTTTAGGAAAAATCAGCAACTGGAATTGATCATGCTGCTGTGTGCTTTAGCATTCAATGCAATATTCATTTTATGCCACTTGCAATTTGTTTCGCGATTTAACAATCCAATTATTCAAAAAAAGGCATAGGGGTATCTGATGCAAAGGAGAAATAAAGGACTTTAAATATTTCTACCTTTCAACCCCAAACATTTTATACTAGGCCATTCTGTATTAGAGGAAACAAAGGAAGGCAGAAATAAAGTAAGGAGTTCATTAAGTAAACAAAATACAACCTGCAAACATGAACTGATTTTAGGACTGTGGATGACTTACCAGACCGTGTGTGAAAAAATTTACAGCAATGTTAGAAAAACATTTTTAAATTTGAACTGTAGATGTCTGTTTCTGAATCTATATACTATATATGTCTGACAATTCATACTATAATAAAGCTCCGTATGGGTTTTTTTTTATTAGGTAATGCTTGTAGGTGTGGGGGGTTGGGCTTATAACTTAAAGCATTTTCATGCATTCAACAAACATACCTTGGTACCAAGAAACTCTGTGATGTGAAATGCTGCAGACAATAGAAAGCACCCAAACGGTGTCTGGAGCAGGAAGGTAAGAGGAACAGAGCAAAGCAAGAACATCCAATTCAATTTCAAAACTGTGCCGGCTCAGTGTACAAACACAAAGGCTTCATTACAAACAGATCCCAGCTGAAGGCAGGAGTTAATTCACTGTCTTCAAGCATAAGCAGAGAAAAGAGCACAGGGGGGAGATCGAGGGTTAGGGTGAAGGAAGCAACAAGAGGACTGCTGAAGCAGAGACGTAAGGTGACATCGACGGGTGAGAAAAGGGGGAGAAATGAGGAAACACTAAACAGCAGTTAGTTTTCTCTGCTAAGAGCATACTAATGCACTATTAAAATGGAGAACTAGGCCAGAGGGTAATGACTTCCATTATGTGTCTCTAGATACTTGAGTACTAGAGGCATGTTATTGCATCCATAAATCTGGTGGCACATTAAATGATCAAGTTTATGAATAAATAACAGGTTGCACAGTACATGGACATGGCCAAAGATAGACTTGTTCATTGATTAAACGTTGACTGACATGAACACAACTCTCCAAAATTTAACTTTAATTTTAAACAGAAATCCTTTTGACATTTCTACAAAATCTTTCATACTCTTGTAGTCATTTATTCTTATTATTTTATATATATTATTTATCTTATTATATGCCTAAGAACCTGTCTACTCAACCATGTAGATACACAGTGCCTTTACAATAATATTCATGACCTGTGACCTTTTTCACATTTTGTGAAGATATAATCACAAACTGCAAAGTATCTTATGAGGTTTTTACTGGTAAAGCAAAACAATGCACATTGTGATGTAAAAGATAAAAAATGAATATTTTTGGCATGCATTTGTATTTGCATTGCATTGCGGGCTTAGAATATCAAAAAATATCCCAAGCTTTGAACATACATAACAATGTTCAATCCATTATATAAAGTTTAAAATAGTATCGTACACATGCAAACCTACAAAAACATAACCATCCACCAACACTTCATAGAGAGGAAAGCATGTCAGCTTTGATGGGAAGATGGATGAAGTCCACACCTAAATCCAACTGAGATTTTGTAGCACACATGGAAATTACTCATAGATTATATCCAATGAATCTGAGAGATCTTGAACTAAATGGCAATGAAGAGAGGGCAAATTTTGTAGTCTCTATATGTGCAAAGCTGGTAGAGACTAACGTAGAGATGCACAAAGAAATCCCATGGTGACCAGAAGCAGCCAATCTGATGCTTGATCTGCACTGCAAAGTAGTTGGCCAGTCAGAAGTTAAAACTATCTTTTTTTCTGATCAGTGAACGTCCCATACCTAAGCTCCAACAGGTCACACTAAAAACAACGCTCATCAATAAAGAAACTGCTACTATGGGAAGAAAACTCATTTAGCTATTATCAATACCATTGAGGTGTTGAAAATGAAGTTAGAGGAGGTTCAAAAGATGTAACAGGCTAACAGATTGAAAATCAATATGGAGGTACAGGGGTTGGACAATGAAACTGAAATACCTGGTTTTAGACCACAATAATTTATTAGTATTAGTAGCATCAATTCGTGTGGCCTTTGGCCCTTTTCAGCATGCTAGCTACAGTGGACATGCTGGAATTTGGTGTGGCAACAGGCCAATATGCACGCTACAAGCGCTAGGAAGCTGGATCCGTGGGTGAGCTGAGCTTCAGTCTCAAGACCAACATCAGCCAAGCCTTGGTGCTTTATCTGGATGATGGTGGAAACTGTGACTTCTTGGAGCTGCTGATTGCTGGTGGGCGCCTTCAATTGCACTTTGCCATCCACTGTGCTGAGCCAGCCATTTTGCACATGGAAACACGGGTGAATGACAACCGCTGGCACATGGTCTTGCTCACCCGCAATTTTCGTGAGACTTTGCTAATGGTGGATGGAGAACAAAATTGGCTGAGGTCAAATTAAAGAGGAAGGAAATGGCAGTGGTCAGTGATCTATTCGTGGGTGGGATCCCTCTTGATGTGCACCTCTCTGCTCTGACCTCCAGCACTGTAAAGTATGAGCCACCCTTCATGGGCTTAATCACCAATCTAAAGGTGGGGGAGATGCCACCTACACTGTTAAACAGCCAGGGCATTGAGAGTGACCTGGAATACCTTTGCACCAAACAAAACCCATGCTTCAATGGAGGGTTTTGCTCAATTCAATATGGAGAAGTTCACTGTGACTGCACCCACACCCGCTTCAGGGGGAAGTACTGCAAGAAAGGTAAGAACCTGTCTCATTGTGCCTACTCTGTGCTGATTTGATCTCTATTGTTGTGCGATAGCTCATATGACATCAAACTTCCTTCTCTGTGGTAAAATTGCAGATGAAAATACTGTTGATTTGCACTGGAGAACATTTTCAGAACAATGTGGTTTCATGGCTGTTAGAGTGAATAGTACCAGTATTAAAGATTTGACACATGGGATGTGCATGTGTTTTTTTTCCAAAACTTTGATGTTAGCCAAAGTAAATATTAGTAAGTCAATACAATTTTATAAATATAATTTTTTGCTTAAATACAACCAGCAAAAAAAAGTATATCAATGGCAACAATGTGCCATGTTGCAGATACCAGAGAACACCTTAAGATTTTAGAGGAATGATCAGATTGAACTAAAGGCAGAATTTAAATCCAACTTAGGTGACTTTCTCAAAATTATTTAAGGTGTTCCAATCCCTTTTATAACCACAGCTGTACAGGCCACTTTATCACAGAAGAGTCTGTGGACTCTGGTGTGCATTGCATTGTGCACAGGGGTCGACAACTTTCTGCAGAATTAATAGCTAACAACCATTAAACTTTGTGTGGCCAGCTGATTTGCTCAAGGAACAAAGCATAGAGAACTCCATGGAATAGGATTCCATGACTGAGCAACTGCATTAAAGCCCTACAGGGGTTGGACAATGAAACTGAAACACCTGGTTTTAGACCACAATAATTTATTAGTATGGTGTAGGGCCTCCTCTGGCGGCCAATACAGCGTCACTTTGTCTTGGGAATGACATATACAGGTCCTTCTCAAAAAATTAGCATATTGTGATTAAGTTAATTATTTTCCATAATGTCATGATGAAAATTTAACATTCATATATTTTAGATTCATTGCACACTAACTGAAATATTTCCGGTCTTTTATTGTCTTAATACGGATGATTTTGGCATACAGCTCATGAAAACCCAAAATTCCTATCTCACAAAATTAGCATATTTCATCCGACCAATAAAAGAAAAGTGTTTTTAATACAAAAACGTCAACCTTCAAATAATCATGTACAGTTATGCACTCAATACTTGGTCGGGAATCCTTTTGAAGAAATGACTGCTTCAATGCGGCGTGGCATGGAGGCAATCAGCCTGTGGCACTGCTGAGGTCTTATGGAGGCCCAGGATGCTTCAAGAGCGGCCTTTAGCTCATCCAGAGTGTTGGGTCTTGAGTCTCTCAACGTTCTCTTCACAATATCCCACAGATTCTCTATGGGGTTCAGGTCAGGAGAGTTGGCAGGCCAATTGAGCACAGTGATACCATGGTCAGTAAACCATTTACCAGTGGTTTTGGCACTGTGAGCAGGTGCCAGGTCGTGCTGAAAAATGAAATCTTCATCTCCATAAAGCTTTTCAGCAGATGGAAGCATGAAGTGCTCCAAAATCTCCTGATAGCTAGCTGCATTGACCCTGCCCTTGATAAAACACAGTGCACCAACACCAGCAGCTGACACGGCACCCCAGACCATCACTGACTGTGGGTACTTGACACTGGACTTCTGGCATTTTGGCATTTCCTTCTCCCCAGTCTTCCTCCAGACTCTGGCACCTTGATTTCCGAATGACATGCAGAATTTGCTTTCATCCAAAAAAAGTACTTTGGACCACTGAGCAACAGTCCAGTGCTGCTTCTCTGTAGCCCAGGTCAGGCGCTTCTGCCGCTGTTTCTGGTTCAAAAGTGGCTTGACCTGGGGAATGCGGCACCTGTAGCCCATTTCCTGCACACGCCTGTGCACGGTGGCTCTGGATGTTTCTACTCCAGACTCAGTCCACTGCTTCCGCAGGTCCCCCAAGGTCTGGAATCGGCCCTTCTCCACAATCTTCCTCAGGGTCCGGTCACCTCTTCTCGTTGTGCATCGTTTTCTGCCACACTTTTTCCTTCCCACAGACTTCCCACTGAGGTGCCTTGATACAGCACTCTGGGAACAGCCTATTCGTTCAGAAATTTCTTTCTGTGTCTTACCCTCTTGCTTGAGGGTGTCAATAGTGGCCTTCTGGACAGCAGTCAGGTCAGCAGTCTTACCCATGATTGGGGTTTTGAGTGATGAACCAGGCTGGGAGTTTTAAAGGCCTCAGGAATCTTTTGCAGGTGTTTAGAGTTAACTCGTTGATTCAGATGATTAGGTTCATAGCTCGTTTAGAGACCCTTTTAATGATATGCTAATTTTGTGAGATAGGAATTTTGTGTTTTCATGAGCTGTATGCCAAAATCATCCGTATTAAGACAATAAAAGACCTGAAATATTTCAGTTAGTGTGCAATGAATCTAAAATATATGAATGTTAAATTTTCATCATGACATTATGGAAAATAATGAACTTTATCACAATATGCTAATTTTTTTAGAAGGACCTGTACAAGTCCTGCACAGTGGTCAGAGGGATTTTAAGGCATTCTTCTTGCAGGATAGTGGCCAGGTCACTACGTGATACTGGTGGAGGAAAATGTTTCCTGACTTGCTCCTCCAAAACACCCCAAAGTGGCTCAATAATATTTAGATCTGGTGACTGTGCAGGCCATGGGAGATGTTCGACTTCACTTTCATGTTCATCAAACCAATCTTTCACCAGTCTTGCTGTGTGTGTTGGTGCATTGTCATCCTGATACATGGCACTGCCTTCAGGATACATTGTTTGAACCATTGGATGCACATGGTCCTCAAGAATAGTTCGGTAGTCCTTGGCAATGACGCGCCCATCTAGCACAAGTATTGGGCCAAGGGAATGCCATGATATGGCAGCCCAAACCATCACTGATCCACCCCCATGCTTCACTCTGGGCATGCAACAGTCTGGGGGGTACTTCTTTGGGGCTTCTCCACACCCTAACTCTCCCGGATGTGGGGAAAACAGTAAATGTAACCTACCACTGTCAGTGTGTGAGTGTGTGTATGAATGGGTGAATGAATGACTAGTGTAGAGCGCTGTAGGGTCTCTGGGGGCTTAATATAGCACTAAAGAAGAGCAGGCCATTTACCATTCAATTGGGGAACGAGTTTCCAAAAACAAATTTTTAAGATAAAAACTTCATTTCAGTCTCTTGGAACAAATTAAAGTTGTAATCAGGCATTGCACTGTATTTAAAGCACCCCTCATGCAGCCGACCTGTATGAGGATTGTGATACAGCATTTGAGTGTATGGTTCCATTCGCCTCACCCAGGTGAAGGGTTGTAAGATGTGCCCCTTTCATTCCAAAACCCTATATGCACTATTTAAAAGCTCTCAAGGCTTGTGAACTCAGCAGAGTAGCTTGTATAATGTGAAAGGACTAAGTGAACCATAATGGGGAGTTTATGATTGTGTGTTTATTGCAGAACTATGATCTGAAAGGGGCTAATGAAACCATTAATTCAATCATACAAGATATTGTTGTTAAAAGGCATTTAAATACTTTCAGTAATGGTGCTATTAGTTTCATTAATCAACATCAGCTCCAGTGGCCAAGCTAAAAGCCCATACCCTTTTCCTCCTGTCTAACACAAGCTGTGAGCACTGAAGCACAATTACACCACAAAGGTGTTTGCCTTTCATGTCCATGTATACACACAAACTTAGTAATGACACAAATACCAGGGAGTAGCAGAACACTGAGGTTTATGGTCCCCGGAGAAACGTCTCTAAACTGGGTGTAAATCAGACTGGGACCTGTGGACAGGATGTCAATGAAAACAGCACAAAGAGAGAGGGAGGCAGTGAGAGAACAACAGAAAGACAGAATACTATTAGAGCATATAAAAAATTCAGTGCTCTGCTCTTGCTGACGCAAAAAATGAGTGCCCTCATTTGTTGCCTGTCACCTTGAGGAGCTCAAATTACGTAGAGGTGGGAGATGAGAAGAAGGGTGAAGCCAAATGAGAAAAGTGTAGGCAGTGCAAATCACAGGAGAAGTAGAAGGGAGTCATGGATGAACTACAATTTGCAGTGTTGAGTAGGAATAAAATGGGACTTTTGATGGTATATGTGTGGAGAAGGCAGAAACTGAAATGGATCAAAAGAATCCAGTCCATGAAAAATGCCATTAAGGAAAACAGCCATTCCAAATCACAAGTTGCTCTCATGATTAGACTAAACTTTGTGCTCTAGACAAATTTGATTGCATGATAGCCGAGTGAGCGCTGCCTTCTGCAAAACTCAAATCTTGTTGGCAAGATATACACACCAGAAGAAAAAAACAATGCTAAAAAGAGAAAGAGCAGACAGGTGACAACAATCCTCTGAGACCTTTTCCATTGGAACCTTCACAGAATGAAAGATATCATAGAGAACATGACGAAAGAGTCAAAATAAAGGAAAAACATGACTTTACGTGAGAGCATTCAAGTGTTCCTATGAGAGATTATGTGAAACCTTACAGTAATTCAAAGAAGTTGTTTAAATTAAAATTAGCTAATGGTCAACCTTGAGAGTATTTTAGGAGTACAAAAACTCTTACATCGGGTTCAGCAAAATATACCCGGCATCCAAAATTATCCACACACTTGGCAGATATAGGTTTAAAGTTATCTTGAAATTTTTATGAACAGGTTTCTTCTGACTAGAAGTAATATTGACATTTTGGAGAGCCAGGAGCCCAGCCAGAATCCTGACTTCAGTCTCATAGAAAATCTGTGGAGGGAGATGAAGATAAAGTTGATGGCATGGGGGCATCCCAACCTCAAAAACTTGTAAGTCGTTACCAGAGAGACACCGTCAAAATACCAAAGGAAACACGGAAATATTTGTCGATATTTGTCATATGTGATGATTTAAATAGCATTGGAAGTATATGATACATATACTCTAAATTAAATAAATAATTCAAGATTTTTAAAATATATTTTAATGGTCTTAATTCATTACATAGTGACATAAATACATTGGGAAATCTATTTCACATGCTGTTGTGCAAATGGAATAGACAACAGGTGGGAAATCTTTGGCGATTAGCAAGACACTCTCAATAAAGGAGTGATCCTGCAGGTGGAGACCACAGACCACTTCTCAGTACCTATGCTTTCTGGCTGATGTTTTGGTCACTTTTGAATGTTGGTGGTGCTTTCACACTCATGGTAGCATGAGACGGACTCTACCACCCACACAAATGGCTCAGCTCATCAAGTGCAGCTCATCCAGGATGGCACATCAACACGAGCTGTGGCAAGAAGGTTTGCTGTGTCTGTCCGTGTAGTGTCCAGAGCCTGGAGGCGCTACCAGGAGACAGGCCAGTACACCAGGAGACGTGGAGGAGGCCGTAGGAGGGCAACAACCCAGCAGCAGGACCGCTATCTCTGCCTTTGTGCACGGAGGAAAAGGAGGAGCAGTGCCAGAGACCTGCAAAATGACCTCCAGCAGGCCACAAATGTGCATGTGTCTGCAAAACGGTTATAAACTGACTCCATGAGGATGGTATGAGGGCTCGACATCCACAAATGGGGATTGTGCTCACAGCCCAACACCGTGCAGTACGCTTGGCATTTGCCAGAGAACAAGAGGATTGGCAAATTTCGCCACTGGCACCCTGTGCTCTTCACAGATGAAAGCAGATTCACACTGAGCACATGTGACAGACGTGACAGAGTCTGGAGACACCGTGGAGAGTGATCTGCTGCCTGCAAGATCTTTCAACATGACCAGTTTGGCAGTGGGTCAGTAATGGTGTGGGGTGGCATTTATTTGGAGGTGCTCGCCAGAGGTAGCCTGACTGCCATTAGGTCCCCAGATGAGATCATCAGACCGCTTGTGAGACCATATGCTGGTGCGGTTGGCCCTGGGTTCCTCCTAATGCAGGACAATGCTAGACCTCATGTCGCTGGAGTGTGTCAGCAGTTCCTGTAAGATGAAGACATTGAAGGTATGGACTGGCCCGCCCGTTCCCCAGACCTGAATCTGATTGAGCACATCTGGGACATCATGTCTCGCTCCATCCATCAACGTCACGTTGCACCACAGACTGTCCAAGAGTTGGCGGATGCTTTAGTCCAGGTCTGGGAGGAGATCCCTCAGGAGACCATCGACCGTCACATCAGGAGCATGCCCAGGTGTTGTAGGGAGGTCATACAGGCACGTGGAGGCCACACACAATACTGAGCCTCATTTTGACTTGTTTTAAAGACATTACATCAAAGTTGGATCAGCCTGTAGTGTGTTTTTCCACTTTCATTTTGTGTTTGACTCCAATCCAGTCCTCCATTTCTTTTATAAATTTGATTTCCATTGATGACATTTGTGTGATTTTGTTGTCAGCACATTCAACTTTGTACAGAACAAAGTATTCAATGAGAATATTTCATTCATTCAGATCCAGGATGTGTTATTTGAGTGTTCCCTTTTTTTGAGCAGTGTATATATATATATATATATATATATATATATATATATATATATATATGCAACTTTTCCTTTATATATAATTGGGTCGGAACAAAGTGCAGACAAGAGCTCGGTAGCCGCATCGTAGTTTATTCACCAAAGGCAAAAACTTAACAAAACACTGCAGGTATAAATCAAAGTCAAAATCCAAAATTTACAAAACACTGCAGGTACTAATGGCAAAACGTAGCATAAGATCCAAGCGAAGCATAAACAAAGCATAGTCATGGTAGGGAATGGGGTAATGACGAACACAAGGAACCAGACTGGAACAGAGACACCAAACCAACTAATATACTGGGGAAATAACAAAAGCAGATAATCAACGGAACAGGGAACAGGTGCGACAAGGGGGCAGGGAAGGAGCGGGAACAGGTGAAACAAATACAAGGGCTGAGGAAGAGTGAAAGGACAGAAAACACAAACTAAGCAAGAGAATGAATCAGAGGAGGAAATAAAGAACTAGAATAACTATGAACTAAAGTAAACAGAGAAACTAGAGGGGAACATACAAACAATAACCTAAGAAATAAACAAAGAGCCATAAGGAAAATCTAAATTACAAAATAAACCATCAAGGAACCCACAAAGTCCAAAATGTCACTCCATGACAAATGGTAAATCACTCTAAAGTTTTGGACCTACAACAGAAAAGGCACTGTCACCTCTGAGCTTGTAAGGTGTGAAAAGCATCTGATCTGCTGACCTCGGAGAGCGCTGAAAAACATATGGCAGCAGCAGATTAAAGACACGGGGGACAGCGCTGTCAAAACATTTAAAAGCATAAGAAAAGGATTTTAAAATGTATTAAGAAGTAAGCAGGAAGCTAGTGAAGGGATGCCAAAACTGGAGAACTGCGGTAATTTGAATCACATGTGCAATGGATGTCTGATTGATATTATTAAGCATTATAAAGCGTTGCAATAGTTAAGCCTGGATGTTATGAGCATTTTATTACAGTCTATATTTTATTTGAAGATGATGGATTTGATGGTGCTCCAGGGGAACATCAAAGATTTGGATATTATTTATGGATATTATTTATGACCCCAACCTGACTTTTTCTTGAGCTCCTTGGTCTTCATGGTGTGATGCCTATATAGGTCATATACAGGGGTTGGACAATGTAACTGAAACACCTGGTTTTAGACCACAATAATTTATTAGTATGGTGTAGGGCCTCCTTTTGCGGCCAATACAGCGTCAATTCGTCTTGGAAATGACATATACAAGTCCTGCACAGTGGTCAGATGGATTGTAAGCCATTCTTCTTGCAGGATAGTGGCCAGGTCAATACATGATACTGGTGGAGGAAAACGTTTCCTGACTCGCTCCTCCAAAACACCCCAAAGTGGCTCAATAATATTTAGATCTGGTGACTGTGCAGGCCATGGGAGATGTTCAACTTCACTTTCATGTTCATCAAACCAATCTTGTTCACCAGTCTTGCTGTGTGTATTGGTGCATTGTCATCCTGATACACGGCACCGCCTTCAGGATACAATGTTTGAACCATTGGATGCACATGGTCCTCAAGAATGGTTCGGTAGTCCTTGGCAGTGATGCGCCCATCTATCACAAGTATTGGACCAAGGGAATGCCATGATATGGCAGCCCAAACCATCACTGATCCACCCCCATGCTTCACTCTGGACATGCAACAGTCTGGGTGGTACGCTTCTTTGGGGCTTCTCCACACCATAACTCTCCCGGATGTGGGAAAAACAGTAAAGGTGGACTCATCAGAGAACAATACATGTTTCACATTGTTCACAGCCCAAGATTTGCGTTCCTTGCACCATTGAAACCGACATTTGGCATTGGCATTGGCATGATTGACCAAAGGTTTGGCTATAGCAGCTCGGCCGTGTATATCCCGATGGACAGTTCTGGTGGAAACAGGAGAGTTGAGGTGCACATTTAATTCTGCCGTGATTTGGGCAGCCGTGTTTTTTGGATACAATCTGGGTTAGCACCCGAACATCCCTTTCACACAGCTTCCTCTTGCGTCCACAGTTAATCCTGTTGGATGTGGTTGGTCCTTCTTGGTGGTATGCTGACATTACCCTGGATACCGTCGCTCTTGATACATCACAAAGACTTGCTGTCTTGGTCACAGATGCGCCAGCAAGACGTGCACCAACAATTTGTCCTCTTTTGAACTCTGGTATGTCACCCATAATGTTGTGTGCATTTCAATATTTTGAGCAAAACTGTGCTCTTACCCTGCTAATTGAACCTTCACACTCTGCTCTAACTGGTGCAATAAATGAAGACTGGCTACCAGGCTGGTCCAATTTAGCCATGAAACCTCCCACACTAAAATGACAGGTGTTTCAGTTTCATTGTCCAACCCCTGTATATATACAGTACAAACCAAAAGTCTGGACACACCTCATTCAAAGAGTTTTCTTTCTTCTCATGACTATGAATATTGTAGCTTCACACTGAAGGCATCAAAGCTATGAATTAACACATTTGGTATTATATACTGAACAAAAAAGTGTGAATCAACTGAAAATATGTCTTTAATTATAGGTTCTTCAAAGTAGCCACCTTTTGCTTTGATTACTGATCCGCACACTCTTGGCATTCTGTTGATGAGCTTTAAGAGGTAGTCACCTGAAAACATGTGCTTTAGTTGATTGGACATATCCGAACATTTGGTCCGCTGTTTGCAGCTGCACCTTTAATCAGATAAAGCTTGACCTGCAGCTTCAGCTGGTGTGTGTTGCCAGTCTTGAAGTGACTGATAATTCAGTTAATCCATCATATAGTCGGGGAATATGGCAGATAAGAAAATCATGAAAAGGATTGTTTGACTGGTGCCTTATAGGGTAAAAAATATCACTCTCTAGGAGGATCTCTAGAAGCACCTATAGGCCATAGAGGATTTACAATGAGCAGTCTAAAACATATAAAATGTTGGTCTCATATCAGCTCTTTCCTCCTTTCAGTTGCCACATGCAAAACGAATCCTGGATAATAAAAATAAAGAAAACTGTTGGCATTTCAGCTCTTTGAAATAACTTAAAGCCCACCAATTTAGATATTTGATGCATTGATGTGGTCCTTGGAGAACATTGTACTTTAAATCACTATATAATGTTCCACTGAATAGATACTTGTATTCAGGACACTTTTGAGTATCCCAAAGGGGAATGCATTCCAAACCATACTTGTTTGGCCTCAGTATAAGTTCTACCTTTAACTCGCATTGCTTAAATTCATAAAATAAATAAATAAAAATACTGTTTACTGTCTAAGGTTTATGATTAATACAGTAAAATTTGCATTATAGGGCTTAAAAATGTATCAAAATTTTGTTTCATCACAATTTCAGCATGTTCAGTAATAATATCATATATTTAATGACAGTGATATCCAAGTGCAAGTACTTGTAAATGATTTTACCATTGAAATACATGAGTTATTGCACAGTCCAAACTTGCCAGTTCAAAGACTTTAGATTCAATGTATTTCAAATTAATCTTTAAAAAGAAGTAAAACACTGAAATGTTTTTAATCATCCCAACAAGCCATCATTTAAAGTCATTTAAGAAAACAAAATTTTACAACATTTCTATGAAATGACTATCACATTAACTGTCAGTAAAGTAAATGCATTCTATATTATTTAATTCATTTAGAGGAATAAAACCATTTCTCACTGCTCATTGAAGTTAATCAGGTAACCACTGTCTGTACAAACCTTTTATTATTAGAGTTTTGATATTAATTGTTTCAAAAAGACATCAAGCTTAGGTTACAAGTGGAGCACAGAAAACAAAACTGTGAGCAGCATTTGAAATCATAAGAGCGTGTGTATCGGTATTAAAACCCTAAAAATCTGAACTGTTGCATGTCTTTTAAGTTTAATGGCATACACATTTGCAGACGAATTTGCAAAATAGGGACTGACCAATTGGCCAAGTTGCTCTGACTAGTAATGGGCTGTACTGGACAATGTTTCAGAAAAAAATTACTTTACAAACTTTTCACAGGTGGAGAAATATGCATCTGAAATTGATCCTAATGTGAAGATCAAACATTTCTCCAGAAACTCCTCAAACATCAATACCAGTGTTCTTATTACATGAGACTGGTTATGAGATCAACAGCAGCAGACAAATACAGTTTTAACTTTAAGTTAAACAATCATAGCTTAAATAAAGGATAGAAATTACATTCCACCATAATAGCTCCTTGACTCTCTAGTCTTAGCCAGGAATAATAAAAAACTGAGAACAAATCATAGACAAATGACACAAATCATTAATAAAAGAAATCATTAAAGCAGGAGAGAAACATGCTGTAGCATCCTTGGGAATCAACGCTGAGTGAGCTGCTCAATTGACTGATCATTGCCTTTGAAGCTGATTAATAATTAAACAGGATCTTTAAACGAGGTAAAGTGCTTTGATTGGAGGCCATAATGCTAGCCATAAAGCTATATATAGTCTGCCTGCCCAGAAGAGTGATGCATACTAGGACTAAGAAAATGCATTTTTGAATGCACTAAAAAGTACTCCTCGGCATTAGGATCAGTTCTCATACTTTGCAATGTTTCATTAACCTTTAACCTTTGCCTGTACCAGATATACATAAAACACATTAGCCACAGGCAAAGCTTATCTTAAATAGACTGCTGAAACATTATAATTGCAGACTTTGCACATCAGAGATCTTCATAATATAAAAACTAATTAAATCAAAGAGTAAACACATTTGTTTCTATGTATTTGGTGAACAAGGTTATTCTTCACTTGTGTAAGCTGAAGTCCCATTACCAGATTTGTTTTGCCTTATTTTGTCTCTCTCTTGTGCCATAGTCTGCACCAGTCTAACTGGTCAGGGACAGTTGGCATGATTAGTTGGCACAAAAATATATTAGAGTGTAAGGAGTAGATACATATGTATGCAAATGTGTGAGTCCAAGACATCAGACAAAACCTCAGACGCAGTCAATCAAAGATATTTATACTTTTTAGAACTGGATCTGGACTCCGTTGGGTATGAAATGATTATAGATATGTTTGTTAAACACTAGAACTGCCAAGGGGTCGAATCTGACTCCCTGAGCATTTTCACTATGAGTATTTTCTTAAAGTTTTACCAGTTGTGAAAAACAGTTGTCTGTAAAATGTTTAGTTATATTGGCCATAAAAGAGATGATTGTAAACTACGTTTTGATACCACTCTGGATCATAACTTCAGACGGCACACGATTAGGCTGATTTACATTAAGGAATCTGGAGAGAATGAGGTCAGTGATCAATATAACATAAAACAAGGAAAAGATAAGCTTGGAAATATGCTGGAAAAATATTCCACCAGGGCTCAGACCAGAATAAGTGGTTTGCTGGAACTAGTAGTAGATAATGCTGCCTATGTGGCTTTATAGCTCTTAATGTGATAATGTGCCTCAAAATGTGATAAGAACAAGGACTGGACAGTATAATGGTAACTGTAAGAAACATAAAACTACAAAAACAATGCATTTCCAGCTGCACACTGGTGCATGTCCTGACAGAAGTATGCTATGAAATGTTTAGTAGGTGCATGTTTCTGCTTTATCAAACGTATTTGCCGTTAACTAACTTCACAAGTCACAACTCTTCTGCTTTATCTGTTTTAATTTGTAGTTTGACCTTAGATAAAAAAGTTAAAATGTGACTTTTAGCATTACTTTATCGTGTTTTATTGTAATGCAACTTATTCAAGACAATATAAAGAAGGGATTTCTTTACTGTAAGGAATGTTTTAAATAGTTTATCAGTATTTGTGCATTCAGATATAATCTACAGTATACAGTCACTCAGCCTGAAGTAGCTAATTGTATTGTGAAGTACATTTATTAAAACAGTCAAAATTTCATGTTTGACATTGTGACGGCTTTGCTGATAAGACAAAATGAAACCCTGTAGAAGCTGTATGGAGGGTATTGGAAACAGTCTTAGACTGGCACCCTCATGAGAGTTTGTGAGAGAGTTCAATGCATTTAGTTGGTTTGACAAATAATTTATGTGAATTTGTGAGAATCCCAGTGTTTTAGTCAGCCTCAAAAAATCAGCTAAAACCAGCCCATTGGTGTGAACTCCAAGTCTTTGAAATCTGTGAAAACAGAAAATTATTTTCATTAGCCTAATTTTATTGTTGACATCAGGAAGTTATTGGTTTTCTAAACCAAGAGGCTTGTGTAGAAAATTGTCTAGTATGGGTATGCGAGCTTTACAAGGAGAGTGAGTAAACCCAGCATTACATTTAAGGATTGTGGTCAATAAAAGTTTGCAGAACACTGTCTGGCCCTTTCTTCTTTGCCTGGATTTTACTTACATACACTGTGATGTTTCTTTGTAACGATAGCAAAGGTTTGATAATCCTTGTCACGACACTCTGCAACCTTTCCTTTATAGAGTCAATATCTTAGTTATTTATACAACTTAGATTTTCTTGCAATATTCAAAACAAACAGATAGAAGATTCCAATAGTAAATAAACCCTTTACTTGTCTGGAAACAAAAAAGTATTCATTTAATTATTTGAACATAATTTGCGACCAACTGATACAATGGCTCTTCATGCAAAGGATAGCTGTTCAAATTTATCACTGATTTTTACAATAAAATCGATCCATCTATTCATTGTCTATACCTGCTTATTGCTGTAGGGTTGCATGTGGAAAGGTGCCTATTTCCAGCAGTCATTGGGTGACAGATCCTGGACAGGTTGCCAGTCCATTACAGAGTTACTATAAAATCACATTCTCACTTTAGCTCAAAGCTCTTAAAGAGAACTATAATGAAACATTTTGAAGAAAAGATATCTAAACTGAGAGTAATTACTTCACGCAATTTTGCCAATATCTGTCAAGGCAAAGTAACATTTAATAAGTGCATACCTAAGACTTGAAATACATTCTGTTCAAAACTGCTTACATAACTCATGAAATATATTTTAATTTAAAAAGGTAAGCATCAGCAATAACAACGCTCAGGTTGTGTTGTTGTGAGCAGAGAGGATACTGAAAGCTGTCCTTATTTGCTTTAGCTGGTCTGAATTTCAGAGTGCAGGACGTATGCTTAAGACACTTATTGTGGAGGCCTGAAAGAAGTTGTTGCTAGCAGCTCAAGCAGGTTAGAAGTAAAGCACAATCCGGATAATTTTGAAGGCTGTACGTCCAGCTAAAAGTTAGCTCACTTCACATTAGCTGCCGTGGTTACTGGAGGCAGAAAACTATTTGTGCCTTTTCCTTTCACATGCAGTGAAGACAAAAACACCTTTAAAAAGTTGCCATTGCTAAGTAACAGCGTCCAAAGTAAAGCTACATTTAAGTCTTGTTGGTCTTTGCTGGAGATGCTTCATTTACTGGATAGTTTTTATGGCAAGATTTCCAAATATCGTTTTAATGATAATGTCATTTTAAACTGGTAATACTAACCAATATATAAAAACTAAATCTATCATGGCAATTATTAAAACCAGTAACTATTTCATCCCTGCAACATATACATTAGTTAATGAATGTGAGGGAAAAGAAGGAAAACAATGAGACCGTGAAAGAGCATACATCTACCACAATCCTCCTGCTTTGTTAGATGATCAACACATACTTATCCACAACAACCTAATAACCTTGTATTGCCCTCCCAACCCTAACGAGCAGTATAATCCTAGGACTGTGAAACATTGTGACAATTTTTCTGTAAAACCTCCTTCTAAGATTACTATTACTTTACCATCCTGCTATCAGTTGTATATCATCCAACAGCTAAACTGTGAGCCAAATATATTTGACATCATTAATACTAGCACCAAACAATTTTGTCAATAGCAATTTCAAGCAACATATGCTCAACATTTGTCTTTAACAAAAGTAAAATAGAGATTATGAAAGCTAGTCTTCAAAAAAAATGGAACGCACACTTCTGTGGCAAACTGTGGATACATCTTACACCCTTTGAGATAAAAACTGCAGGGCACAGGAGAGAAAAATGATATGTCAGTTTTGTCCAGAATAATCCCAGTAACTTCTGCTAAACCATGCAGGTCTAAACACAGCGGAATGTTACCAGCATGTGGTATGCAGACTGTCCACTCCATGTGGACAGTGCTGAGACTCTAGAAAAAAAGACTAACCTTGCTTCACCATCATAATTTCACACAGTATAAAGCTATTTTTGATTTGGAATGAAAATTGTGTTAGAATAGGGTTTTCTCGAGATTTACTGTGGAATTGTTAGTTTAAAGGGATTAGAGAAAGCAAGATTTTTTAATGTACTTTAAAATTAGTGGTCTGTCCTGTTTAGACAGATTTAATAATGCATGAAAGTAATTAAACGTCTGGAAAAACAAAACAAAAAAAGTTATCTGCCTGCAGTTGTATTTGCAAGATTTTTTGAAG